>NC_057760.1:3126077-3131387 GCF_004010195.1 Chiloscyllium plagiosum | reverse complement strand
GGAATGCAGGTTCATAGCTCCTTGAAAGTAGAGTCACAGGTAGATAGGATAGTGAAGAAGGTGTTTGGTATGCTTTCCTTTATTGGTCAGAGTATTGGGTACAGGAGTTGGGAGGTCGTGTTGTGGCTGTACAAGATATTGGTTTGGCCCCTTTTGGAATATTGCATGCAATTCTGGTTTCCTTCCTATCGGAAGGATGTTGTGAAACTTGAAAGGGTTCAAAAAGATTTACAAGGGTGTTGCCAGGGTTGGAGGATTTGAGTTATAGGGAGAGGTCGAATAGGCTGGGGCTGTTTTCCTTGGAGCATCGGAGGCTGAAGGGTGACCTTATAGGGGTTTACAAAATCACAAGGAGCATGGATAGGGTAAATAGACAAAGTATTTTCCCTGGGGTCGGGGAGTCCAGAACTAGATGTACTTCCTCTGGAGGCTAATACATTGCCAACAATTAAAAGCCATTTGGATGGTTATATGAATAGGAAGGGTTTGGAGGGATATGGGCCAGTGCAGGTAGGTAGGACTAGGTTGGGTTGGGATATCTGGTCGGCATGGACGGTTGGACTGAAGGGTCTGTTTCCGTGCTTTACATCTCTAAATGGCTTTGGTATATGAATAGGAAGGGTTTGGAGGGATATGGGCCAGTGCAGGTAGGTAGGACTAGAGGATTGGGATATCTGGTCGGCATGGACGGGTTGGACTGAAGGGTCTGTTTCCGTGCTTTACATCTCTAAATGGCTTTGGATGGCAAGGGATGGGAATGTAAAAACCAACCTGTAAGTCGGAGGCATCCCATCCTATCCTTAGGACATCCAATTTCCCGCAGGTCAGCAGAGCACTTTCTCTCTTTAGTGTCACATTCCCTCTTTTATCATTCCATGATAACCACCTAGATGGCACTACCAGCTTATTCATAAGAATCTGACAGCCAGTATTTAAGCAACTTATTGATACACAACAAACAAGAATTACTAGTTCATGCAGGATCCTCCCACATGGGGAAAAAAAGTGTTCACCAGTAAAGTTCTTAAATCCACAATCTTTAGTGGCCACTCCACCCCCTCCAAAATCTCCTTCAGTAAACTCCAACTTGAAAACAAAATCCAGTCTGTCCTTACACACCACTCCATAGAGAAATCTGAATTCTTGGATAAGGGCAGTTAAATACTTAACAAAATTGACCAATCTTCCATCCTTGCAGAGATGCTGCAGATGGAGGATACCAGCGCATCTGAGTGTGCAGTGCAGCTGCAGCAGCAGCAGCAGGCTAGGTGGACGCAGCATTCTTTGCTGCTTTTGCTCCCATTCTGCTGTCAAATATAACAAAGCCAACTGGCTGTTTTGATGTTAGCTTGATCAGTGAGCCTTCATATCCCTTAAGTGATTGAAAGGGAATGTAAAGCTCACGTGGTTTCATATCCATAGGAAGGCCACTGACAAAAAGCATACTGACCTCCTCTTCACTGTTGTTAGCTTTTTCATTTTTCTTGCTCATGACTGGGGAATTGATTGAATCGTTTGGATCAGGTTGTGGAGGGGTGGGCAGTGGTCCAAAGGCGTGGTTTAACCTGTGAATGGAGAAACTCTAGAGACTGTAGCTGTTGAATGTATCTTTGCATTTCCTGTCTCATTCCTTCCTTACCAAGATGGTTATCAGTATGAAGACAGTCACATATATAACTACATTAAATTGTTTCTACCTATTTCAACATTCTGTTCACTATTTATGACATTATTAGGTTTTATACAATTCATAAACTTCTAAATTGTACTGCCTAAACAATTCAGTCATTTATGAACAACAATCAATGGTCCTAAAATCAAACCCTTGGGGAACCCCATTCAGGTTACTCAAAAATTATTTTCCTTTGACAAATTAATACTTGGCAAATGTGAAAGCTGTCAGGAAAATATTTCATAATCTGGAACAGCAAGAAAACAACAAAATGTATCCTGTGCTTTAGCCATTGAAGAGGTAGTTACTGTTCAGATTTCAAATATTTGTGGGAAACAAATGCAGAATATATTAAAATATGTTCTCCAAATGAAACTTCCCAAATAAAACAGTTGGAATTACAGTGGTTACAGACCCAGTAGCTGTACAACTTTGGTAGAGACTGACATTCTTTGAACTTGCGATATGAAAGGGGCTAATGAAGTCTTAACAATGATTGACAGAACTTACACAGCTCAGCCTCAAGTTCTAATATTCTCTAAAATCTTAACAAAACATCAAAATTAAAATACATTCTTCTTTTTATGAAAACTCTGCATTATAAACACAGCAGCAAAGATATTTTAATATAATACTCTCACCTGGCCACTGACGCAATTGTTTTTTTGAAACAGGCATTGTAGAACTTCAAACAAATCAAGGATTTAAGGCCCTCAATCAATTCGTTTTAAGGTTACAAGTTTGATAATTTTAAAAAAGGACATAATGTTGACTAAAATTAGTGTAAAAACAAAATCTGCCCTATTAAAAGCCCACAAAACACATTGAATTGAGATCCTAATTCAAAGAAGGCAAAACAAAGGATTTTGGGTTTCACCCCCACACTCCCTGTGAAATAAAACTAGTTCCCTGTAATTACAAATATTCTGCCATTTCACCCCTTATTCCCCGAATAAAGACAATGCTATTGTATCAGGTTATCATTCTTCTTGGGTTTTAAAAAATGCTGGAAGCCTTTAGCATGACTTTCCCTTACAGTTTCAACCCTTGCAAGTTTGACTGGTGTTTTAATCAATTTTTGACCATACACAGTGAACACAGACAATTAAAATCTAAACCAGTAAAGAGGTATCACTTCATATTTCAGTAGCAGATCTGGGTCTTGATTGACCCATTATGTCATAATCAACCTTTCCCATATGAATTTCCTACCTACTGTCAGACATCAATAGTTTATTGTTTAAGCTACTGTAACAAAGCTCATCAAGAGTTCTGACTAGACTTGTGCAAATAAAAGACTGGTGCACTTAAAATTAACTCCTTAATATCACATTCCCCATACCTCAAGTCCTGCAGTCTTGGTAACATTCCTTTTAAATCATTTTTTGTACCCTTTCCAGTTTAATAACATTCTTCCTATACTAGGGTGCTCAGAATTGTGCGTAGTATTCCAAATGTGGCCGTATCAATGTCTTGTATAGTCTTAACAACTCCGTACTCAGTGCTCTGACCGATGAAGACAAGCTTGCTAAACCCTTTCTTCACTGACATGTCTACCTGTGACACCCTGTGTACCTGCACTCCTAGGTTTCTCTGTTTGACCACATTCCCCAGAGCCTCACCATTAACTGTGTAAGTCCTGCCCTGGTTCGTCTTACCAAAATGCAACATCTCGCATTTATCTAAATTAACTCCATCTGCCAATCCTCTGTCCACTGGCTCAGTTGATCAAATCCCATTGTAATCTGAGATAACCTTCTTCACTGTCCATTATACCACTAATTTGGGCGATATCCACAAGCTTACTAACCATACCTCCTATATTCTCATCCATATCGTTTCTATAAATGACAATCCAGCACTGACCCTTGCAGCAGGACTTATACTGTGTTTGGTGGGCTCTGGGGAGTGTAACTGAATAAAGAGATCTAGGGACGCAGGTATATATTTGCTTGAAAGTGGAGTTGCAGTCAGGCAGAGTGGTGAGGAAGGCATTGCCTTCATTGGTCAGAACATTGAATATAGGAGTTGGGATGTAATGTTATGGGCGTTGGTGAGGCCTCTTCTGGAATGCTGTGCACAATTCTGGTCACCCTTCTGGAGGAAAGGTGTTGTTAAACTAGAGAGCGTGCAGAAAAGATTTACAAGGAAGTTGTCAGTACTGGAGGAGTTGAGTATAGGAAGAGGCTTAACAGGCTGGGGAGTTTTCCCCTGGAGTGTCAGAGGCTGAGGGGTGGTCTTACAGATGTTTATAAAATCATGAGGGGTATGGATAGTGTGAATAGCCAAGATCTTTTTCCGAGGGTGGGGGAGTCCAAAACTAGAGGCCACAGGTTTAAGGTGAAAGGGGAAAGATTTAAAAAGGACCTGAAGCACAACTTTTTCGTGTAGAGTGTGGTGCACATATGGAACGAGCTGCCAGAGCAGCTACAATTACAACATTTAAAAGGGACCTGAATAGGGAGGGTTTGGTGGAATATGGGCCAAATGTTGACAAATGGGACAAGGGTGTCTGGTCAGTGCGGCCAGGTTGGTCCGAAGTGTTAGCTTCTGTGCTGTATGACTATCCTGAGAGAGAGTGAGAAAGAGACAGGATCTTCACCCCTTAAGAACTGAAATTATTGAAATTCATAAGTTTGATCAATTGCAGATGTGTATTTATGAATGGTTCTGGGCCACAACGCGGCAGTAAAATAACATTGACGAGGGGTGTGCAATGATACAATGCAGATCACTTTTGGGTGTAGAATTATGTCAGAGAGATTTTCAGACCAGCCAGCAGATGGCAATGTGCTCATAGACTTTTTGAGTTTAATAGCACAGATTCTTCAGAATTAAAATAAACGTACGTTTTATCCAATCTGATACACTCCTGGAGCACATTCAACCCGATCTGACATGCTTTCAGAGCAGATTGCAACTCACCTGACACACTCAGAGCAGACTGTGCCCAGTCTGACATAGTCCTGGAGCAGACTGTCTGCAATCTGACAAACTCCCAGAGCAAACTGTACCCAGCCTGACACCCTCACAGAACACTCTGTGCCCCAGCCTGACACCCTCACAGAACAGTCTGTGCCCCAGCCTGACACGCTCACAGAACAGTCTGTGCCCCAGCCTGACACCCTCACAGAACACTCTGTGCCCCAGCCTGACACCCTCATAGAACACTCTGTACCCCAGCCTGACACCCTCACAGAACAGTCTGTGCCCCAGCCTGACACCCTCACAGGACACTCTGTACCCCAGCCTGACACCCTCACAGAACAGTCTGTGCCCCAGCCTGACACCCTCACAGAACACTCTGTGCCCCAGCCTGACACCCTCACAGAACAGTCTGTGCCCCAACCTGACACCCTCACAGAACAGTCTGTGCCCCAACATGACACCCTCACAGAGCAGACTGTGCCCCAGCCTGACACCCTCACAGAACACTCTGTGCCCCAGCCTGACACCCTCACAGAACACTCTGTACCCCAGCCTGACACCCTCACAGAGCAGACTGTACCCCAGCCTGACACCCTCACAGAACACTCTGTACCCAAACATGACACCCTCACAGAACACTCTGTGCCCCAGCCTGACACCCTCACAGAACACTCTGTGCCCCAGCCTGACACCCTCACAGAACACTCTGT
>NC_057760.1:3116190-3121539 GCF_004010195.1 Chiloscyllium plagiosum | reverse complement strand
TCCCAGAGCAGACTGTACCCAGCGTGACACCCTCACAGAACACTCTGCACCCCAGCCTCACACCCTCCCAGAGCAGACAGTACCCAGCCTGACACCCTCCTAGAGCAGACTGTACCCAGCCTGACACCCTCCCAGTGCAGACCATACCCAGCCTGATGCCTTCCCAGAGCAGACTGTACCCAGCCTGACGCCTTCCTAGAGCAGACTGTACCCAGCCTGACACCCTCCCAGAGCAGACTGTACCCAGCCTGACACTCTTCTAGAGCAGACTGTACCCAGCCTGACACTCTCTCAGAGCAGACTGTACCCAGCTTGACACCTTCCCAGAGCAGACTGTACCCAGCCTGACACCCACACAGATCACTCTGTACCCCAGCCGGACACCATCACAGAGCACACTACCCAGCCTGACACCCTCCCAGAGCAGACTGTACCCAGCCTGACACCCTCCTAGAGCAGACTGTACCCAGCCTGACACCCTCCCAGAGCAGACTGTACCCAGCGTGACACCCTCACAGAACACTCTGTACCCCAGCCTGACACCCTCCCAGAGCAGACTGTACCCAGCCTGACACCCTCATAGACCAGCCTGTACCCAGCCTGACACCCTCCCAGAGCCAACTGTAGCCAGCATGACACCCTCCTATGGCAGACTGTAGTCAGCCTGACACACTCCTAGAACACACTGTACCCAGCCTGATACCCTCCCAGAGCAGACTGTACCCAGCCTGACACTATCCCAGAGCAGACTGTACCCAGCGTGACACCCTCACAGAACACTCTGTACCCCAGCCTGACACCCTCCCAGACCAGACTGTACCCCAGCCTGACACCCTCACTGAACAGACTGTACCCCAGCCTGACACCCTCACAGAGCAGACTGTACCCCAGCCTGACACCCTCACAGAACACTCTGTACGCCAGCCTGACACCCTCACAGAACACTCTGTACCCCAGCCTGACATCCTCCCAGGACAGACTGTACCCCAGTCTGACACCCTCCCAGAACAGACTGTACCCAGCCTGACATCCTCCCAGAGCAGACTGTACCCCAGCCTGACACCCTCCCAGAACAGACTGTACCCAGCCTGACACCCTCCCAGAACAGACTGTACCCCAGCCTGACACCCTCCCAGAGCAGACTCTAACCGGCCGGACGTATTGGGACACATTGTTTCCTTTCCTGAAGACCCTTTCTGGTCTTTTATTAGATGGAATTTAATAGCTCGCCAAACTGGGATGTGATCTTATGATTTTGGGGTTTTTGTTTAAACCTGTCACCTGTCAGCTGTTATACACACACACTGGATACTTTCATTGGAAAGAGTGCTGTACTGTCTGATTTGTGCTACCTTTTCCTCTGTGCCTGAAAAACAAGTGCATGCCTGGTTCTACCCATCAGATAAATCAGGTTTGACAATGCAACAAAAAACACTGTACAGAAATAACTCTGGTCCCTTGAGTGCTGTTTCTCAGCACTCCACTGCTCAAGGTCACTCCCTGACATACATTCATCGATTCATGTGACCTGATCTAGCCCCCTTTCCCTGCAACGCACATCCCCAACAAGAGAACACAACCATTGGAAGAAATATCTCACACAAACTGCAGTTGGCTCTTGTTAGATGGTTCCCCAAGACACACACGTGTGTGCGTGTAAGATAGAGCAACCTGTGTTAGGTAGGGCCTGTGTCATCGTAACACAAGATGCACCAAGTTCAAGTTAATTGGACATGGCCCAGTTAATGTGTAGAGTGAGTGTAAATGTCAGTGTCAGTGTCTCTGTGCTTTGACCTCCTGTGCATTCAGTCAAAAAACATTGAGCTGTAGTGAGAATATAGAAGGCACCTCATTTGGTCTGCACAGATTTAGCCAGTTTGAGGGTTACGTATTGGACCCGGACTGTACTAACCCTGACACCTCACAGGAACTGGATGGTGAACTTGTAGATTAAAGTAAAGTTGCCACAGTCCTACCAGACCACAAGGCTGCTCTCTCACCAGAGAAAGAAGGCTGGTGGCGGTTTAACCTGAGGGTCACCACACCTCAGGCAAGAGGAGAGGTTGAGAAGCAGTATTGTTAATGGTAACATTGAACTCATGCTGTTGGCATTATACTGCATTGTAATTAACTGTCCAACCAACTGAACTAACAATAAGGTGAGGGTGATGGGACATTGTAGGAGGAAGGTGAAGAAAAGTGTCAAAGGAACAACACTGAAGTATCTACAAGACTATGATCCAAACATTGGAAGTCGGATTTGGCTGGAATACTACATGACAACTAGTGCGGATACATGAATGGCTATATTTCAGGCCATAGATTTCTAGGATTCTAGATTGCTTTATTAATGACTGCTCGTGTGAAATGAGGAAAAGAATGAGCTTGTGAGGAACTAAAAGACAGCTAAGCTCCAGAGAATCAGCACTGACTGGGCCACAATATTAGTATTGTGCCCAGAAATGTGTTCAGTTTAGATCAACCTTCTTTGCATGGTGGATGTGTACATTCCTCGGGGCACCATTCAAGCACCCACCTGCCCCAGCGAACATCGATTGTACAAGGAGAACCATTGGTGAAAGGCACTGTTTAGTCTGCCCAAAACTTGTTGGTTTTTCAGAACAAGGAGTTGACCCCGGCTGAGTGTTGCAGACTGACACATTCCAAGGTCCAGCACCATGTGCAGGGTCATGCACTAAAGTGGGAAAAGACCATTGTCTGAGGTCCTTCTGCCAAAGTTAAATTGGGGACTGTTCAGTTATTGGACCCTCCCAAGTGCCTCAAACGCATGTGAATGTAGTGTTGTTCAATAAGAGATGCCTTCGCTTTGTTTGGTTAGAATCAAACTCCAATGTTTGTTCGTTTCCCTGATATGCTACTATACAGAACCAACCTGCATTTGTGACTATGCATATGCATAAAGGTTTTTTTTTAATAAATAAAGTATGTTTTTAAATTTTAAAAAAAGCATCCTGACCCGGGATATCTATCAATGCAGTGGCCCAGGAGGAAGAGTGTTGTCAGTACCACCTGCCAACATCACCGGAAACATCAGAGTGTACCACCTGCTCTTCAGCAGTGTGAGGTTCCAAATGTGGGCCTCAGCTCTGCTGTCTCTCAGGCCCATACATCATTTTCTTCTTGGTATATTTACTGGCCTCCAAAGAGCTGCAAACCACCTGTGCAGCCAGGGATGTGAACATTGCACACTTCGGACAATCCCAACTTCTCCCCAACCAGTGGAGGAGACCTTATTCAAGCAGAGGCTGCAACCCAGACAAAGGCCACTGAAACCCTGCCAGATAGTTGGATCCTGCCGCACTCCTGTTGACCCTGAGTCCGGAGAGGTTAGAGAACTAGAATGATCGAGAATAAACAATGGAACATCAGGCCATTTACCCAGCTGATCTGTCCAAGGTTTTGTGTTCCACAAGCATCTCCTTCCACCAGACTTCATTGCACCCTATTAGCTTAACCTATGATTAGAACGTTGCACAATGAGAGCACTGGAGGTTATGAATACTGAGAGTGTGTGTAATGTGAAGAGAGTTAATGATGAATGTCAAGTTGAATCGTGAGCAAAAGAGTGCATGAACTGAGAGACAGTTCTGGGTCTGCCCTGCAGGCCCTAACATTGATTTAGTTCCCTGTGCAATGCCAGCACTAATCGGTCTCTGAACACACTGTTCCAGCCCTTTGGCTCATGTGAATGTACAGCAAGTGTCAGAGATGAGTTTGACGCTGATCCAAGCTGGTGCGGGATGGGGGGAGGCACATCAGACAGATTTACAAACATTCTGTTATGCTCCCCTTTTTTTAACTTGATAGATCCTCTCTGCAACATCAAGGGGATGAGCCTTTCCCCATCCCACCCCACCCCACCTCCAGCAACATCTGACCATCCGTTAGGCAGATGATAATCCATTTTGTGAATGCTTTGTTGACCTTGGTAATCGCAACACGATCTCAGAGACCTTTCTCCTGAGGCAGGCTTCACATCTTAGGTTAGAGGGCGAGGGACTCTCTGAATCTGGAGTTTATCTCAAATAACAACTGTATAAGTAGATAGCAGGCCATTCAGCATCTGATAGGGTGAGAAAGTGGAGGGGAGGGAGCTCAGAGTTTCTGATCGGACATAGATCATGTCAGGTCTCTGCCATAAGATGTAAACCTCCCTGGAGCAAGATTCTGTTCCTAGCAGCTGGGGGCTAGCTGAGCTCAGTTGGGAGCTAACCCACACGCAAAGTTTTGCCTGGGTGAGGAGATGGATGGTTGCAATCCCAGACAAAATTATAAATTATATTACAATTTGGTTTTGGACCAGTAACTGTCTTTTTGTTAAAGGTAGACAAAGTTTGAAATCCTGGGTACTCAGAAAGCGAATATAGCCACAAGATTCCATGGTTTTGGACAAATAAACTTTACGATACAAAATTAGAAAAGTTAAACTGTAATATACAGAATGAAGATGATGTACCTATGGCTAACAGGCAAAGCAGATCAAATGGCAGATATGGTCAGGATAGACAGTCAAGATATGATTGTTCAGCAACCACCCAGATTGGAGTGACTCTGTGGGTCATCAAATCTCATTAAAGTTTTGTTTCCCTTACAAGGCATTCCAACTCTTTCTAATGTCTAGCCTGGATCTCTCTCAGAAGCCGCTCTGTCATGCATTGGCTCGATTGTTATTCTTAGAACATAGAACATTACAGCGCAGTACAGGCCCTTCGGCCCTCAATGTTGCACTGCCCTGTGGATCCAATCTGAAGCCCATCTAACCTACACTATTCCATTCTCGCCCATATGCCCATCCAATGCCCATTTAAATGCTTGTAAGGTTGGTGAGTCTACAAACTGTTGCAGGCAGTGCATTCCATGCCCCTACTGTTCTCTGAGTAAAGAAGCTATCTCTGACATCTGTCCTATCCAGAGAAAGTATATACCTGTCAGGGTGAAAGGGAAGGCTGGTAGGTATAGGGAATGCTGGATGACTAAAGAAATTGAGGGTTTGGTTAAGAAAAAGAAGGAAGCATATGTAAGGTATAGACAGGGTAGATCGAGTGAATCCTTAGAAGAGTATAAAGGAAGTAGGAGTATACTTAGGAGGGAAATCAGGAGGGCAAAAAGGGGACATGAGATAGCTTTGGCAAATAGAATTAAGGAAAATCCAAAGGGTTTTTACAAATATATTAAGGACAAAAGGGTAACTAGGGAGAGAATAGGGCCCCTCAAAGATCAGAAGGGCCTGTGCCCGAAACGTCGAATCTCCTGTTCCCTGACCTGCTGTGCTGTTCCAGCAATAAAGTTTCAACTTTGATCTCCAGCATCTGCAGACCTCACTTTCTC
>NC_057760.1:3101255-3115190 GCF_004010195.1 Chiloscyllium plagiosum | reverse complement strand
GACCTCAGGGGCAACTTTTTCACGCAGAGGGTAGTATGTGTATGGAATGAGCTGCCAGAGGATGTGCTGGAGGCTGGTACAGTTGCAACATTTAAGAGGCATTTGGATGAGTATATGAATAGGAAGGGTTTGGAGGGATATGGGCCGGGTGCTGGCAGGTGGGACTAGTTTGGGTTGGGATACCTGATCGGTATGGATGGGTTAGTCCGAAGGGTCTGTTTCCATGCTGTACATCTCTATGACTCTATAGCTATCACCCCTCATTTTAAAGCTATGCCCCCTCATGCTAGCCATTGCCATCCAAGGAAAAAGGCTCTCCCTGTCCACCCTATCGAACCCTCTGATTATCTTCTATGTCTCAATTAAGTCACCTCTCAACTTTCTTCTCTCTAACTTGCGCTTTTCCCCATTCGTTATTCATGCCCTGTTTGCTCAGTTTCTTCCTCTGAGCCTGCAGTCAGCTGGATTCATGGCCAGTTCTAGCTGGCTTCATTGAGCTGGCATTGTCCCTGAGTTTCCCCAAGCTTCAGTATTTAACAGCTGCACAATGCAAATACTGCAACGTCGGATTCCCCTACCTCCAGTCTCAGAGCCACTGAACTGTCAGGGCTCTCGGGACTTCTTCTGAGCTATAACCCACTCCAGCACAGAGTCTGTGACTTTCTGCTGCCTTCTCAGTTCAGCGTTTCTCCCAACCCCTGATTGCTCACACTCGTATTTCTTCCACTTGGAGTCTCTCCCCTTTTTCTGAAGAGTGAGCTATAGAAAGATAATGTTAAAAATCACGCAACACCAGGTCATAGTGGTCATATACAGCAAACGCCGATCCTTCATCAGGGGATTATGGAGTCTAACATTGTAAGACACAGAATGTAAGGGTGTGATTTTTACCTTTGTACACCCCAGTCCGCCAGCATCTCCAAATTTAGAAAAATAATGGATTTTGTCATGAATGGAGAGAAGCCATCAGCCCAGGGTTCCTGTTCCTTATCATTATACAGACACTGATGCTCATACATTTGATATCAGGGTCAGTGTTGATATCAGGGTTAGCTATGGATAAGCTGCCTATATCCATCCTTTGGGGGCTGTCTCCTTACACATCATTCAAATAAGGTAGCAAAGGTCACCCAGCTATTGCAATTCTCACATTCCCAATAAGAATGAGAAACTGAGTCACTGCATACTGTACCTTCATCCTGGCCTCAGATAGAACTTCCAGGAATTCCTGAATCCATCATTATCATTCCCACACCCGAAATTATTTTGGCAGGTCTCTGTTCTGGGAAAGCCCAGTTCTCAGATTACGGTGTGGATCTAGCAAAGCAGGTAATTAAAGTCAAGTGAGTTTGAACAAGATTTGACATGATTCTTGGTGAAGCTATTTGTCCATGGTCGGGGGTGCGGGGAGGCGGGGGGGTGGTTAGTAATGATGAAGCAGGTCACTGCACTGAAGAGAGTGGCATCAAGTTTGAACTGGGAAATTTTTCACTCTGTTTCAGTCTCAGGTGTTCACAACAGAAGGCACTTCACGCCACTTCCTTTGTCATCAATTACGCTTTGCAGATCTTTTAACACAGCTACGTCAGCAGATCATCAACACCATCTTCATTTCATGTGAAACATACTACCTTTCACTGTTAGAGAGTCAGCCACCCCTCCTGAAGGGGCTGACCCTCACTGGGGTATGGGGTCCCCCTCCCTCTCCTGAAGGGGCTGACCCTCACTGGAGTATGGGGTCTCTCTCCCTCTCCTGAAGGGGCTGACCCTCACTGGGGTATGGGGTCTCCCTCCCTCTCCTGAAGGGGCTGACTCTCACTGGGGTACAGGGTCTCCCTCCCTTTCCTGAAGGGGCTGACTCTCTCTGGGATACGGGGTCTCTCTCCCTCTCCTGAAGGGGCTGACCCTCACTGGGGTATGGGGTCCCCCTCCCTCTCCTGAAGGGGCTGCCTCTCACTAGGGTACGGGGTCTCCCTCCCTCTCCTGAAGGGGCTGCCTCTCACTGGGGTATGGGGTCCCCCTCCCTCTCCTGAAGGGGCTGACCCTCACTGGGGTATGGGGTCCCCCTCCCTCTCCTGAAGGGGCTGACTCTCACTGGGGTGCGGGGGCCCCTTCCCTCTCCTGAATGGGCTGACCCTCACTGGCGTAAGGGGGCTCCCTCCCTCTCCTGAATGGGCTGGATCTCACTGGAGTACACCTTCCCTTCAGGGCTATTCTACAATGAAAATGTGAATAGTTATGGCCCCTTTATGACTTGATGTCAGAATTGTCTCTACAACAACCAGAGAGATTGACTGACAGTTTATGCTCAGGGCACACACCTGGTCTAGGTTTATGTTACGCATGGGAAAGCAACAGGGTCAATATCTGAGCCCACAAGTCTCGAGAGGCCACAGCTGCAGGACCTGGCATGATCCCGACTGCTGTGATTATTATTAAATCAGATTAGTTTAAATGTTTTGAGGCAAAATGGCCTATTCCTAAAATGGCTATGCTTCAGGGTATTAACTCCATCAAGGTTAGTAACAGGCTATGTTCAAGATTCAGATTACTACCGCAAGCCAGATGCCCAAACTGTCAGCTACTCCTTCTTGATCTTCCTTCTCTTTCTCTCTCTCTCTATTGTGTCGTTTGTGAACTGAAGTGACCCACTGCTGCTTATCCCTATCTGAAAAACACTGTTTTCCCTTCTTTCTCTCCCCATCCCTCTCTTATTATAACCTCAGTTATTGAGTGGGTCATATTTTCAGGGATTCTTTTCCCTGAAAGTGCGCCAGTAATGTGTATATTATGGGATGTGATTGAACAATCTGTTCTATATTAACTGCAACTTTTTCAGTATTCATTGGCCTGGGCCCTTTCTCAGTCTGCCTCACCTTCTAATCCCTCAAGGCAGATTTCAAAGCAGCAGGCTGACAGGAAGTTGTTAAACAACCCATTCAGGGATATTATGAACTAATCTCTGGAGCAGGTAGGACTTAAAATCAGGTCTCCTGGCTCAGAAGCATGGACACTACCACTCTACCACAAAACCTGCATGACAGGCTGATAATCCAGGGTAGCTAATTGTGAGCCGAGAGTGTGGTGCTGGAAAAGCACAGCTGGTCAGGCAGCATCTGAGGAGCAAGAGAGTCGACGTTTTGTGCAGAAGCCCTTCATCAGGAATGAGGCTTGTGTGGGGAGGTGGGAGCGGTTGCTGAGAGATAAATGGGAGGGAGATGATGCTGGGGGGAGGGGGGGTGAAGATTGGCTGGGAATGTGATCGGTAGATGAAGGGGGGGGAGGAAGTGATAGGTCTGAGAGGAGGGTGGAGCGGTTGGATGGGAAGGAAGATGGGTAGGTCAGGAGGGTGGTGCCAAGTTGGAGGCTTGGGACTGGGATAAGGTGGGGGGAGGGGAAATGAGGAAACTGCTGAGACTCCTGCTCCTTGGATGCTGGCTGACCTGCTGTGCTTTTCCAGCACCACACTCTCGGCTCACAATTAACTACCCTGGATTGTAGTTAAATCTTTCCCCTCTCACCTTGAACCTATGCCCTCTAGTTTTGATCTCTCCCACCCTGGCGAAAAGACCTTGGCTATTCACCCAATCTATGCCCCTCATGATTTTATAAACTTCGATAAGGTCATCCCTCAGCCTCTGACGCTCCAGAGAAAATAATTTCAGCCTATTCAGCTTCTCCCTATAATACAAACCCTCCCACACTGGCAACATCCTTTTAAATATTTTGTGATTGCTTTCAAGTTTCACATCATCCTTCCTATAGCAGAGAGACCAGAATTTCATGCACTATTCCAAAGATGGCTTACCAATGTCCTGTACAGTCACAACATGACCTCCCAACCCCTATACTCTATGCACTGACTAATGAAGGAAAGCATACCAAACACCTTGTTCACTATCCTACCTACCTGCGACTCCACTTTAAAGAAGCTATGGACTTGGACTCCAAGGTCTCTTTGTTCAGCAACACTCCCGAGGACCTTACCATTCAGTGTATAAGTCCTGCCCTGATTTGCTTTTCCAAAATGCAGCACCTCATTCATCTAAATTAAACTCCATCTGCCACCCCTCGGCCAATTGGCCCATCTGATCGAAATTCTGTTGTACTCTGAGGTAACCTTCTTCACTGTCCACTACTCCTCCAATTTTGGTGTCATCTGCAAACTTACTAACTATACCTCCTATGTTCACATTTAAATCATTTATGTAAGCAGTGAAACTAGCACCAATTCTTGTGTCACTCCACTGGTCACAGGTCTCCCGTGTGAAAAGCAACCCTCCATCACCACCCTCTGTCTTCCACCTTCGAGCCTGTTCTATATCCAAATAACTCGTTCTCCTTGTGAGTTTCTCCAGCAATTTCTCTTTATATTTCAGAATTCCAGCATCTATGGTTTTTTTTTGTTCTATTTTAGAGTTTGTCTGATGTTTGGGGCCAATATTTATTCCTCCATCATCTTCATTAAGCCGAATCAATAAAAGCAAATTGCTGTGGATGCTGGAAATCTGAAACAAACACAAGAGTTCTGAAGAAGTCATAATGAATTTCAAACATTAATTCTGTTTCCCTCTCCACAGATTCTGCCAGACTTGTTGAATTTCTTTGGCATTTTGTGTGTTTGTTTCATTAAACAGATTATTTGGCGATACCATTGCAGCTTGTGGAAAATTAGCCGCAATTTTTCCAATGTTACAACAGTGTCTCCACTTTAAAATCGTATAGTTAATTATAAATAGCTTCCTGATGTGTCAAGATTGCGATATAAATGAAAGTCTTTTTTCTTTTTTTGTCTTTTCCTCTGCATTTATCTGTGTTTGCATCTCTCTCTCTCTCTCTCTCTCCCTCTCTACATCTCACTCTCTTCCCTCCTTGCACACACATTAATGCGTCCTATGCTGCCATGAGGTCAAATCCTTTCAAATGTATGTTTCGGACCATTGCCCATTATCCCTTGACCTCATTCAGCACAGCACACAGCAGGAGCCTTTGTTCAGAGTCAGGCTGCTGAGCAGGAGAGGTGTCAGGCCCTCCAGATCCGGGAACACAGTTCATCATTGCCTGGGGCCTTCCCTGACCTTTCAGAAGGCTGATTATTCATCAGCTATGGGCTTCCAAAAAAATGTTCTGTGTTCTTTTGGGGCTGGGGCTTTGGGTGAAGGTTAAAGAGCAGTGACCTAGGCCAGCAGAAGATCAAGTCTTGCGATTAAGGAATGCAAGACTAAGAAAGGACTGCTGAAATCGGGTTGAGAGCAGTGATTGTGGACAGTGTTTGTTTGTGCTGAGTGGGGTAAATTACTTCATCACGCTTTTAGCTGACAGCAAGATGTCAGAGGTCAGTGAGAACAGGAGTGTGTAGGAATTTAGAGAGAAGTTTTGGTGGAGTGCAGCTTGATTGTTCTCGTGTGTTCCACCTGTGTGTGTGAAATCTGCAGCACGAGCTGTTTCTAATCATTGCAGATTGTTATAAAATTAGTCAGGTTGCAGTGTTCTGAACAACAGGATGGAACAGTACATACATTTTACTCCAGTCAGTTTAAGTGTTTGCAATTACATTAAGGTGCAGGTCAGTAACAGCACAGTGGGCAAAGGGCACCTCTACACTGTCCCCATCAAACATTACCAGGATAGGTACAGTACAGAGTTAGATATAAAGTAAAGATCCCTGTACTCCTTTCAACTGTGAGTAAAGTTCCATCTACTCTATTAAGCAGAAAGTAAAACCCCTTCTACACTGTCCACATCAAGCATTCCCAGGACAGGTACAACATGGGTTTGGATACAGAGTAAAGCACTCTATGCTATACCCATTAAGCACTCCCAGCACAGTTAGAGCATGGATTATTGAAATAAAGCTATAGTGTTGGAGAAGTTCAATACGTCTGGCAGCACCACTGGAGAGAGCAGCAGAGTTACCATTTTGTGTCCAGTACAACACCTTCAGAACAGGTTCCTTTTCTATCTCCGCTGATGCTACCAGACCTGCTGCATTATTTTTAGATTTCCAGTATCTACAGTATTTTGTTATCCTCTGTATTGCACTTTCAAATTTGCATTCAGACTGAAACGGGGTCACAGTCCTTGTTTTGTCGTTTGTTAAGTTACATGTCTTGCAGATTATTGAAGTTCCCTCATCCGTGAGTCCCCCTCTGCCTAAGAACCTCACCTCCCAGTAAAGATGGGGTCGAGAGGTCAGAGTGCTCCAAAAGGCATAATCAGAACCGATTCCTCTGGCTGAAAGAGCATGAAAGAGTCTGGTGTTACTTAAACCAATCTCACTACTTTCATTAAGGAAAGGTCGAGCAAGGTTAGGGAAAGTGTTTCCAGATTTGCTGTGGATGTGGCTATTCAGAAGTCAGTACTAATTTGAAATTCTCTTCCTCTTCTGATTCTACAATATCTTGAGCCAACACTACCTGAGCCAATTCGGCCTCTGCTTATTCTGTCCCTCAACCTTGTGTGAACATGCATTGCCATGGCTGTGATGCACAGATCTTTCACTGGCAGATACAGCTGGATACTGACATATCACCTAGAGCTGTCTTCTATCCATCTCCCACTAAAGTCTGATAACTCTGTTGTGAAGTCCCCGGGGATATGTTTTCCTTCATTAAAGGTGGTTATAAATGCAATTCATCGTTGCCAATCAACTGGCTCCAGAGCAAACTTGCCAGATTTAGCACTTCACTCACAATCCGACTGAAAGAGGCCGCACAATGGCTAATTGAGGAAATGTGCCTTCCCACTCTCCACCACTGATTTTCTAATCCCTGTGAGTACGAAGGATAATGTGTACGATTCTGGTGGGATCAACTTCCTGCAAGAGAGGTACCCCAATTGGAAAAATGCTGAGAGCACTAACTCTCAGGTGAGCCAGTTCCTGAAATGTACAAGAGTGAAACAGGCCATTCTCTGTACCAGTGGGTATTCTTCACCTGAACACCTTTCCAACCTGCTTCAGCTCACCCCATCCACATTCTATTCCTTTTGCTCTTAAATACATACATGTTTTTGCATTCAGTGACTTTCTGAGCAGAGATATTTCTCCTCAGTCGTGAAATGAGTTTGAGCTTATATTTTTGGCTTGTATTTTTGTAACTTCTCATGACACGGCACGGCGGCACGGTGGCACAGTGGTTAGCACTGCTGCCTCACAGCACCAGAGACCCGGGTTGGCCACGCTAAATTGCCCGTAGTGGTAGGTGAAGGGGCAAGTGTAGGGGTATGGGTGGGTTGCGCTTCGGTGGGTCAGTGTGGACTTGTTGGGCCGAAGGGCCTGTTTCCACACTGTAGGTAATCTAATCTAATCTAGTGACATGGTTCTTCTCAAGACCCTTCAGGAACAGCTTGCATCTTTGTTACTACTGTAGGCGCGGGCTATAAAATAATTGTTTCAACATGTTGTTGAGCAGCTCCACTCCTTCCCCCCCCCCCCCCACCATCACCTTTGAGTATGAGTATCATGCTTGAACCCAAAGCTCTGCTTGATGTGGAATGAAAGGGAGATGAGAGGAAGCTGCAACAACTCGCACACAACATTAAAGAAACAAGTTCAAGATGGGGGAAGGGGATGTGAAAAGTAGAGCAGAAATTCTTGCATCTCTTCACAGTTGACTAGCCCAGCTCTTGTTGGAAAACGTTGTCTGTCATGACTCATCTATGTCATTGTCAAGCTCCGTGGGGGAGACTTAGAAGAAAAACCAATCACACTGGAGCGGTGGTGTTTGTGCTTGACCTCACACAGTAACCTTTCAGTTGCTAGTGAATAACTGGGCTATAATTATCCTTGTGAGCCTTCAACAAAGATGCTTGGCACCTCCTCATCACACTTGCGGACGTACAATGATCATAGGAATCACAACTCTGGTACCAAATCAAATTGATCCTCTAAAAAGGTTACATTTATAAAACAATGAGGTCAGATTACCTAAACTATATGTAAATTGGTAAACCAGCCAGGTCAGTAGATTGAGCTTGGAGATACATACATACTGTTGTCTAGTCCTGCTTGGCTGGTGCCAAGACACATTGGGGCTACCCAGCTCAGATATTGCGTAGCAGTCAGCTTCATTTTTTTAAATTTCAAAAATATACTTTATTCATAAAGTTATTATGATATCTATACAATTGGTCATGCCATACATACATATACATTCCATTTCATTACATACAGAGATTGGAATTAATCATTCGTATGTACAAGTCTGTACATTGACCATCCAGGTATTTTGCTGAGATGTCAGTGAGCTTCATTTATTATTGTAAATGTGGCAAATGGCTGAACAATCCTCACAGCCACAAAACAAGTGGCTTTAAATGCGACCTTCGAACAGTAATCTAGTTTGAAAGAAATTTGTGTATTTCTCAAAATAATCACATTGTGTCAAATCTTTTTGCCTTACACTCAAGAGAACACTTCACAAGAATATACATTAAACAGAAAGCCATCATTTATATGGGACATGGGAGGAAGATGCAGATTAGTTACCAAGTCGACTTTGATAGGTAGAGACAACTTATACACTGGGAATCAAACCCGTTGAGAGTTACTATCATCAGAGACCAATCCCAGTGACAGTCACTATCACCAGAGACCAATCCCAGTGACAGTCACTGTCACCAGAGACCAATCCCATTGAGAGTCACTGTCACCAGAGACCAATCCCAGTGAGAGTCACTGTCACCAGAGACCAATCCCATTGAGAGTCACTATCACCAGAGACCAATCTCCGTGAGAGTCACTATCACCAGAGACCAATCCCATTGACAGTCACTGTCACCAGAGACCAATCCCATTGAGAGTCACTGTCACCAGAGACCAATCCCAGTGAGAGTCAGTCACCACAGACCAATCCCATTGAGAGTCACTATCACCAGAGACCAATCTCAGTGAGAGTCACTATCACCAGAGACCAATCCCATTGACAGTCACTATCACCAGAGACCAATCCCATTGAGAGTCACTATCACCAGAGCTCAATCCCATTGAGAGTCACTATCACCAGAGACCAATCCCAGTGACAGTCACTGTCACCAGAGACCAATCCCAGTGAGAGTCACTATCACCAAAGACCAATCCCAGTGAGAGTCACTATCACCAGAGACCAATCTCCGTGAGAGTCACTATCACCAGAGACCAATCTCAGTGAGAGTCACTNNNTCACCAGAGACCAATCCCAGTGACAGTCACTGTCACCAGACACCAATCCCAGTGAGAGTCACTATCACCAGAGACCAATCCCATTGAGAGTCACTGTCACCAGCGACCAATCTCAGTGAGAGTCACTATCACCAGAGACCAATTCCATTGAGAGTCACTATCACCAGAGACCAATCCCAGTGAGAGTCACTGTCACCAGCGACCAATCCCAGTGAGAGTCACTATCACCAGAGACTAATCCCAGTGAGAGTCATTATCACCAGAGACCAATCCCATTGAGACTCACTATCACCAGTGACCAATCTCACTGAGATCCACTATCACCAGCGACCAATCTCAGTGAGAGTCACTATCACCAGTGACCAAACTCAGTGAGAGTCACTATCACCAGCGACCAATCCCAGTGAGAGTCACTATCACCAGAGACCAATCCCATTGAGAGTCACTGTCACCAGAGACCAATCCCAGTGACAGTCACTGTCACCAGAGACCAATCTCAGTGAGAGTCAGTATCACCAGAGACCAATCCCATTGACAGTCACTGTCACCAGAGACCAATCCCATTGAGAGTCACTATCACCAGCGACCAATCCCAGTGAGAGTCACTGTCATCAGCGACCAATCCCAGTGAGAGTCACTATCACCAGAGACCAATTCCATTGAGAGTAACTATCACCAGAGACCAATCCCAGTGAGAGTCACTGTCACCAGCGACCAATCCCAGTGAGAGTCACTATCACCAGAGACTAATCCCAGTGAGAGTCACTATCACCAGAGACCAATCCCATTGAGAGTCACTATCACCAGTGACCAATCCCAGTGAGAGTCACTATCACCAGTGACCAATCTCAGTGAGAGTCACTGTCACCAGAGACCAATCCCAGTGATAGTCACCATCACCAGAGACCAATCCCAGTGAGAGTCACTGTCACCAGAGACCAATCCCAGTGAGAGCTGTTATCAGGAACAAATCCAATGAGAGGCATGACCTTGGAAATCAGGAAGATCTACTGAACATTGTATTACTTGCAATAATAGCACATGGACGGCAGCAATTCAAGAAGGGAGTTCACCACTACCTTCTTGAGGGCAACTATGGATGGGCAATGAATACTGTCTCGCCAGCAACACCCACCTCCTAAAAGATAATGAAAAAGTAGTTGAGGTACTTGATCCATTTGTCACCTTAACTCTTTCTGACTATGGAGGACTCCTAGTCACACTCTGTGAGCTTCCACAGGTCCTGCCCCATCCCAGGCTTCCACAACCTGACACTCTCCACTTGTTTTTGGAATATCTTTTCCATAATGGTTTCCTTCAAAACATCATGTCAAAAGAAATGTTTGAATTCAAGGGTTATGTGTGATGATGAGGATGATAGAGAAAGGGTCAAGGAGATGATGAGTTAGGTGTCAGAATTTAAAGGTTGGATGTGGTGATCGAATGGAAGTGAGAGTGGTGATAAAATCATAGAATTCTCCATTATATGAGGAGGTCATATGGTCCATTGTGTAGTTATCAGCTCCCAAAAGAGTTACGCCCACCAAGGAATGTGTAGAGGAGAGAGAGACAGAGTTCAGACGCTATCCTTTTACAAGAATGAGCATTAACTCGTCATTAAAGTAACATAGGCAAATACCTTCTCCACAACCGCCTGAGGAAGGAGCAGTGCTCCAAAAGCTAATGCTTCCAATTAAACCTGTTGGACTATAACCTGGTGTTGTGTGATTTTTAACTTTGTCCACCCCAGTCCAGCACTGGCACCTCCACATCATGACCTTTTCCACAGTGCTCAGCAGGAAAATGGCTCAGACTTGTTTTCAGATTTGCTGGTTTGATTTCATTCTTGTGCAGAGATACAATCTTTGTATCATGCATATCCTGAAGGATTGCACCATCTTTCAGCAGAGGTAGACAAATCCCTGCAGAAATGCAGATTTCCCATGCTTGATGAATTCTGCCAGTTAAGCATTAATACCTGGAGCTTAACCCATATTGCCTTTGTCAGACTATAGATCCAGGCTGAACAGCTCTCACCCAAGTTTCACTGTCATTTAGATCTGCAAGATCAACAATCAACATGATCTTCTCAGTCCAGCAACTACAAGAGAAATGTTATAAATAAAGGAGAACAGTATATACTGCCTTCGCCAACCTCACCAAGGCAGTTGAACTGAGACAATCTATTGAAGCAGTTCAATAAATAGGCTGCCTGCTAATCAAATCCGTGTGAAATGATACGGTGATATGTAAGATCACCTATGATGAGGCAACAATAAGACCTCTTTGAGATCCAACATGGGGTAAAACAAATTAATGTTCTGCTACCAACATTCTGGCATATCCATCTTTTTGCCACTATCAATATGCCCTTAGTTCATCTCTCTCCTTCCATTACCAGGACTTCAGAAAGCTGTTTAGTCTTGCCTACCTAAGATCCAAGCCAAAAGTGTGAAAAGTTTTAATCAGAGGATTGCTGGTCCCTAATCTTGTTGTAATAGTAGTACATTCCAAGGAACATCTTAAGCAGCAAATGAATCTGTGCAGAATTTGGTTTGACCATCAGCATCTGGAAGACAAATGTCATGGTCCAGAATTGCGTGTATCACAATCAGCATTGACAATAGTTATGATTTGGAGATGCCGGTGTTGGACTGGGGTGTACAAAGTTAAAAATCATACAACACCAGGTTATAGTCCAACAGGTTTAATTGGAAGCACACTAGCTTTCGGAGCGACGCTCCTTCATCAGGTGATAGTGGAGGGCTCGATCGTAACACAGAATTTATAGCAAAAATTTGCAGTGTTATGTGATGCTGGGGGTTCTTTATACTTCCACATGTCTAGGCTCCACAGTCACCAACAATATCTCAAATAATACCAACATTAGCACTTTGCTTTTCAAAATCTGCCACTGTTACATCCAAGTTGAGTGAGAATGTGGAACAGCAACCTGACTGAGAACATTAAACTGCGAGTTTACCAGACCAGTTTCTTCCATGTACACTAGTAAGACCTGGGCAAGCTATGATAGGAAGGAGAAAAGGCTGACCAGTTTCGAGTTCTGCCATCTGAGGCATGTCCTTAGATCTCTCCAGCAGGACAATGAATTCTTGCTGGAGAGCTTGTTAATTCCATCGACCAATAAAACCTATGCTGATCTGGCTACCTTGATCAGATGGGTGATGGCCAGAAACCCAAAGCCCTTCTGAATGGTGAATTGGCTTCTGTGTTACAACCTGCTTAACGTTAATGCTTTAACTACAAGGGTACCTGCAGTTGAGATGTGAGGGCAGTGGACATTGGAACATACAGGTGGGAGAGAAAAGCTGATAGCTGTGATTTCTGGAGTTAAAAATCACACAATACCAGGTTATAGTCCAACAGGTTTATTTGGAAGCACTAGCTTTCGGAGCGCTGCTCCTTCATCAGGTGGTTGTGGAGAATAAGCTTATTGTGGTATTGTGTGATTTTTAACTTTGTCCAACCCCAGTCCAACACCGGTGTCTCCAAATCGTGATTTCTGAAGGCTGACTGGAAGCACTCTGGAAGAATCAGAGAGAGATGGAGAACTGATCTGTCAGAGTGGCCCAGAAAAACGAGATTTCAGTAAATCTTGCACCTTCTCGGGTCACTGTGACATCTGCAGCAAGTGGTCTAATTAGTGAGTTTGTGGCCAACACAAGGTTTAGTGGATTTGCAGTTTGTGAGGAGGATAATCGGAGGATACTACAGGATTTAGATCAGTTGGAGTCATGGGCAGAAAATGGCAGGTGGAGTTTAATCTAGACAAATGTGAAGTGGTGTATTTTGGAAGGTCAAGTGCAGATAGAAATTATACATTTAATGGCGGAACCTTTAGGAGTATTGATACACAGAGGGATTTGGATGTGCAGGTGCACAGATCACTGAAGGGCTAAGGTAGTGAAAAAGGCCAATGGCATACCTGACTTCATTGGGAGGGGCATTGAATGTAAAGATAGGGCACGTTATACTGCAGCTTTATAGAACTTTAGTAAGGCCACACTTGGAATATTGTGTACATTTCTGGTCACCACACTTCCAGAAGGATGCAGATGCTTTGGAGAGAGTACAGAAGTTTACCAGCATATTGCCTGGTGTAGGGGATTTTAGCTATGAAGATAGATTAGATAGACTGAGTTTGTTGTCACTGGAACACAGGAGGTTGAGGGGGCAGCCTGGTGGAAGTTTATAAGATTGTGAATGACATGGATAGAGTGGGAAGTATGAGGCTTTTTCCCGAGGGTGGAGGGGTCAATTGCTAGGGGATACAGGTTCAAGGTGCAGTTTGGCGGGGGGTTAGTTTGAAAGAGATGTGTGAGGTATGTTTTCCATGTAAAGGATGGTGAGTGCCAGGAATGAGTTGCCAGAGGAGATGGTGGAAGCAGACACCATTGCAACTTTCAATATTGAAAGGATGTTCGGAACAGATGGTCAGAACCTTGCCACACTGAGTTGACAAATGGAATATGACAGAGAGGTTTATAGAGAGACCTCCAGAGCAATGGCAACAGACAAATGATGCAATGGAAACCAGAAGAGTGATTTGGACAAACATAGAGGAGTACACAGAACTGGAGGAGGTCACAGCGATAGGGATCGAGGGGCTGGAGGAGATTACAGAGATAAGGTAGGTCTGGAGGAGGGGACAGAGATAGGGAGGGTGTGTAGGGGCTGGAGGGGGTGACGGGGATAGGGAGGGTGTGTAGGGGCTGGAGGAGATGACAGAGATAGGAAAGGGGTGTAGGGACTGG
>NC_057760.1:3091134-3097484 GCF_004010195.1 Chiloscyllium plagiosum | reverse complement strand
AGAGAGAGAGAGACAGAGGGAGTGAGAGAGATAGAGAGAGAGAGAGAGACAGAGGGAGTGAGAGAGATAGAGAGGGAGGGAGAGAGTGGAGTCCGTATCTCTCTGTAAGTTTGTGTGGTGTACTCTGTCCCGGGGGTAATAGTTCAGGCAGAGCCCCCTCCCTCCCTCTAGGTCCCTCTCCTTGTGGATTTGAATCGGTTTCCGCCCGGGGATTACACCCTCCTGCCGACTGCAAGCCAATCCCAGAGCAGCGAGTGCAGTTCCAGACCCCGCTGAGCCAGAGTGGTTCCCGGCTCAGGCTGGAGCAGAGTCAGCCCTGCCGGACCAGAGTACACACCCTCCCAGCTTAGAGAGCCCCGCTCCCGGGGAAGCTGCGGCCGGGTTGGTAGCGGAACTTGGAAACAGACCCTGAGCTGCTGCTGCTGCTGGAGGTATCCTGCTCAGTTAGCCCGGGATAGGATCGGGACAGAGCCTGGACTGGGAACGGGACAGGGTCTGGACTGGGAACGGGACAGAGTCTGGACTGGGAACGGGACAGAGTCTTCACTGGGAACGGGACAGGGTCTGGACTGGGAACGGGATAGAGTCTTCACTGGGAACGGGACAGGGTCTGCACTGGGAACGGGACAGAGTCTGTACTGGGAACGGGATAGAGCCTGGACTGGGAACGGGACAGAGTCTGTACTGGGAACGGGACAGGGTCTGGACTGGGAACGGGATAGAGTCTGGACTGGGAACGGGATAGAGTCTTCACTGGGAACGGGACAGGGTCTGGACTGGGAACGGGACAGGGTCTGGACTGGGAACGGGATAGAGCCTGGACTGGGAACGGGATAGAGCCTGGACTGGGAACGGGACAGGGTCTGTACTGGGAACGGGACAGAGTCTGGACTGGGAACGGGACAGGGTCTGCACTGGGAACGGGACAGAGTCTGGACTGGGAACGGGACAGGGTCTGGACTGGGAACGGGACAGGGTCTGCACTGGGAACGGGACAGAGTCAGTACTGGGAACGGGACAGAGTCTGCACTGGGAACGGGACAGGGTCTGCACTGGGAACGGGACAGGGTCTGTACTGGGAACGGGACAGAGTCTTCACTGGGAACGGAACAGAGTCTACACTGGGAAGGGGACAGAGTCTTCACTGGGAATGGGATAGAGTCTTCACTGGGAACGGGATAGAGTCTGGCCTGGGAACGGGACAGAGTCTGGCCTGGGAACGGGACAGAGTCTGGACTGGGAATGGGATAGAGTTTGCACTGGGAATGGGATTGAGTCTGGACTGGGAGCGGGGTAGAGTCTGGATTGGGAACATGTTAAAATCAGGATAGTGGGAAAAAGACAGTGTCACACCGGGAAAGGGATAATGTCTGGATTTGGGTGGGTATTAAATGCGAGTCTGGAATACAATCTGGATTGCAAGTGAAATAGATTCTGGACTAGGATCAGAGTAGAGTCTGCACTGGGAGTGGGGTAAAGTCTGCACCCGGATAGAATCTGAACTGGGAGCAGGAGAGATTCACACTGAGATTGGGATAGAGGCTTGTTGGTTCTGGGGTTGAGTCAGGACTGATTCTGCGATAATATCTGGACTGAGATCAGGATCGAATCTATGAAGACAGAAGCTGGGACATAGGGTAGGGGCTAAAACAGGACAGGAACTGGGAAAGGACAGCGACTGTGACTAGAGGTGGATCTAAGGTAAGACTGGGGCTTGAGTTGGAATTTGTGCTGGAGCTGGTTTCAGCCTGCTGGTGGATTGGTAGGGGAGTTTGGAGAACCTGTGTGCAGGATGATCAGGAACACTTGGAGAGACCCTGTACAGGAGACACCACTCACTGCCAGGCCCCACCTTAGTGCAGAGGAGCAGAAAGCTGCCCCCCCAGAGGATCTGTTAGCCTGTTCAGGGGCTCAGCAGGATATACCACAGCTGGAAAAGCTGCAGCAGCAGCCGGGAGTGGAGTGTATGGTTTGTGGGGACAAATCCAGTGGCAAACATTATGGACAATTCACCTGTGAAGGCTGCAAGAGTTTCTTCAAGAGGAGTGTCCGGAGGAATCTGAGCTACAGCTGCAGGGGCAGCAGAAACTGCCCTGTTGACCAACATCACCGTAACCAGTGTCAGCATTGCCGCTTCAAGAAGTGTCTGAAAGTTGGCATGAGACGAGAAGGTACACCTTCCTGGTCAGGGGTGTCTGCGATGAGAGCTGTTACCTGGGGGAAGCTCGTTAACAGTACAGTTAGTCTTTAACCAGCACCATGCACTGTTTTTAGTATCATATTGATAAACAGCACAGAATCAGACCCTTCAGTCCAACTCGTCCATGCTGACCTCAATTAATCTAGTCCCATTTGTCAGCACCCGGCCCATATCCCTCCAAACCCTTCCTATGCATACACCCATCCAGATGCCTCTTAAATGTTGTAATTGTACCAGCCTCCACCACTTCCTCTGGCAGCTCATTCCATACACGCGCCACCCTCTGCATGAAAATGTGCCCTTTAGGTCCCTTTTAAATCTTTCCCCTCTCACCTTAAACCTATGCCCTCTAATTTTGGACTCCCCTACCCTGGGGAAAAAGCCCTGACTACTCACCCTATCTATGCCCCGAGTGATTTTATAAACATCTGTGAGGTCACCCCTCAGTTTCCGATGCTCCAGGGAAAAAAATCCCAGCCTGTTCAATCTCTCCCTTTCCCTGTTTCTTCCCTGTATTTTGAACAGTTGCAGTGCAGAAGAAGACTATTTAGCCCATCATGTCTGTGCTGGCTGTCTGCACAAGCAACTCAGTCAACCTCACCTCTCCCTTTTTGCAACATCACACATTTTCACGCCAGCCCCCATCCCTTTCACCCACTCAGCAGTCCAATTCCCTCTGAATGTTTGAACTGAACTTTCCTCCACCACAGTCCAAGTCTAATATCTAGCCACCCACTTCGTGAACATTTCCCTGCACTTGTCACCTCTACCTCCCTCATCAACTCTGTTCTTAACTCCATCAGCCTGTCCCCATCCGCTACATCCAGACTCGCTTCAATCGAATTGCCTTCATTTCTCCAAGGAAAATAGCTCTAACTTTTCCAATTTATCTTCCTAACTGAAGTTTCATATCTCTGGATCCATTCTTATGAAAATCGTTTTTGCACTCTCTTGACTGCCAGGGTTCTGGTCTATGTCCTTAATCTCATTTATTTCTCATTTATTCTCATCCGTTGTCTGTATTTTCATTTTGTCTTTTCTCTATCTATTTTCTCTGCCCTCATTGTCTCTATTGCTTTGTGTCCTAATTCTCTCACTCTTTACTCACTTCTCAATGACCTACTTTCCCCTCTCTGTCTCATTTTGCACTCATTCTGTCTCCATTTCTCTGCCAATTTTCAGTCTCCTCTAGTATTGCTGTCTTTCCCAATTCTTCTCTATTGCTCCTTTGTCCATCAGCATGTATCACAGTGAAATAGCCAGAACTGAGAAACTGCAAAACTGAAATTACTTTTGATAGAATGACATTAATGACAGATTCTGAGGTGGTATGTTTGTTGTGGAAATTTTAAAAACATTTTAAGCCCTTTGTTTGCTAAATAATGTTGTTGATTTTCTGAGTTTGTTTCTGATTTTGTTTGGTTTTATTAAAAGTTTATAGCAAGGGAGGCCATTTGACCCATCGTGTCAGTGCTAGAGCAGCTCAAATATAATCAAGCTGCCCTGTTATTTCCTCATAGCTCAGAATCTTCCTCTGTGTCAAATATTTAATGAAGTATCCTTTACAATCAGCAATGTGCCCCTAGTAATACTTTCCTTGCCCCAGCAACACTGTAAAGATTTGTTTTGCAAATCTATCTCCTTATTCTCTTAGGGCAGTTTTACATCATGAACCACCCTCATTTTTGACTCCCCCCAACCAGAGAAAATAGTTTCTGGCTATACATTCCATAATAACTACTTATTAATTATAAAAATTGTTTGAACTTTCTCTGATCTAATGTGAATAGACCCAGTCTCTCCAGCTCTCAACCTTCTGTCATTTTCATCATCCTTGTGTGTCTATACTGGATGAATGGTTTTAATTGCCCTTCTATAAGGTACACAACTCTACGTGTGACCTAAATCAGTGTTTGGTACAAAATTGTTATTTATTCTTTACTTTTGCATGCCTCTACATATAAAACTCAACAATCTATTGATTTTTATCACCATCCATCTGAACTTCCACTTAGGAAATTCAGTCTAGTTTTTGTCCTTGGTCCTATTGTTCCTTCTCTGTTTCTCTCTTCTTGAGTTGTGCCTGTTCTTTTTTTCCTTAAAGTTTTCCTTAGTTCCCAGTTTGTCCCATTTTTGTCGATTTCACACCAACCTCAGGCCAGCTGCAGAATGCAGATCAAGAGAATTTGCACCGGATTCTGATTAATGTAAACAAACTATTTACTCTGTATTAAATTGCATTCCAGTGGTCAGCACTGTAAATATATTTAATGTCGTTATATTCCAGATCTGCCATTACGTTTCCTTTGAATATTGCTATAGTTTGGGCATCTTGCATTGTCCTGGATGAGAGTTTCATCTGTGTAATTCATTTATTGAGCTAGAATCCAGCTGCTTTGTACTAAGCTCTGTACTTATGACTCTGATTGTCACAAGCCATCATTGATCTCCCATCTCGTTAGAAGGCAGTGGAATAAATACCTCATTAAGCTCCACGTTAAACTATAAGCTGCCAAGATTTATTAATCACTTGTTGGCTAAATAGCAATTTGGAATCATAGAATCCCTACAGTGTAGAAGCAAGCCATTTGACCCATCAAGTCCACCCTGACCCTCTGAAGAGCCCAGCCCTCTAAATCTGCATTGCCTATGGATAATCCACCCAGCTTGCACATCCCTGGACACCATGGGCAATTTAGCATGGCTGATCCACCTAACCAGCACATCTTTGGACTGTGGGAGGAAACCCGTGCAGAGATAAGGAGAATGTGCAGACTCCACACATACAGTCACCAAAGGGTAGAATTGAATCCAGATCCCTGGTGCTGTGAGGCAGCAGTGCGAACTACTGAGCCACCTGACTTATACGTTTTATATTACAGGACTTCCAAACATTAACTATTCTCCCTTGGGAGTTAAAATTGTTTCGCTTGTGTTAGGATACAATGTGACCTCAACTAGACGCAGGGTCCCTCAGTACTAATCTCTATGCAGTGCGGTATTACTGATTGCACATTCTGGCTGCTTTCAGTCTAACTGAAATAAGGCCAGATGACATGCAGTTTTCTACAAAAATGCATGATTTGGATGAAGAAACTAGCTTTGAATCTCATTAGCTTCACAAACAACAACCAATTCAAAGACTAACTCAGAGGTACCACCTGATGAAGGAGCAGTGCTCTGAAAGCTAGTGCTTCCAAATAAACCAGTTAGACTCTAACCTGGTGCTGTAGGACTTTTAACTTTGTCCACCCCAGTCCAACACCAGCTCCTCCACATCAGGTATTTGAATGGGCTGCCTCAGGCCCTCCCTTAGCTGAATTGGACCATTGTCTGTAGGTTTGGTTTTGGTTTTTAAACCGCCATGTGCATTCATATGAAGTGAAGAAACATTGTGTTTAAAGAAAAAAATTTATTTTGGTACCAGGAAATTTGTAGAATTTGCAACATTTAAACTTAAAGGAACCAGAATGTCTCAGTTCAGTTGTAAAAGAACTGAAGTGACTCCGACTGGAAACACTTTCCTTGTCAGGTGCTCACAAATTTGAGCTCCTTACTTAGTCTTGTCTTCCCATATTCTACATACTTTAGAAATGTAGGTATCGATCTCTGAACCACAACTCCTCATTTTACCACATACTAATCTAAACTATTGGACTATCATGATGCCCTTCAATGGCTGCAGAGCACGAGATGGAACAAAGACAGGCTTGCATTTATATAACACCATTCACATCCTCAGACGCCCCAAGGCTCTTTAGAACTAATGTAGTTCAATGGAAGTGTGGTCACTGTTGTAATTTATGCACAGCAAACTCCCAGAAATAATATAAAGATCTGATGATTTGACCTTTATTGATGATTCTTACAAGAGTAAGGAGGACACTGGAGAGAAATCCCTTGTTTTTCTTCAAAATGTGATGTTTTATTTTTAACTAACAGACAGGACCTCAGATTCACATCTCACCTGAAAGACAGTTCTAACTGTGCAGCACTCTCTCAATACTGACCCTGCCATTTCAGCACTGAACATCTGACAGTGCCCACTCCCTCAGCACTGACCCTCCGACAGTGCTGCACTCCCTCAGCGCTGACCCTCCGACAGTGCGGCACTCCCTCAGCGCTGACCCTCCGACAGTGCGGCACTCCC
>NC_057760.1:3073648-3088212 GCF_004010195.1 Chiloscyllium plagiosum | reverse complement strand
CGACAGTGCCCACTCCCTCAGCACTGACCCTCCGACAGTGCGGCTCTCCCTCAGCACTGACCCTACGACAGTGCCCACTCCCTCAGCACTGACCCTCCGACAGTGCGGCTCTCCCTCAGCACTGACCCTACGACAGTGCCCACTCCCTCAGCACTGACCCTCCGACAGTGCGGCTCTCCCTCAGCACTGACCCTACGACAGTGCCCACTCCCTCAGCACTGACCCTCCGACAGTGCGGCTCTCCCTCAGCACTGACCCTACGACAGTGCCCACTCCCTCAGCACTGACCCTCCGACAGTGCGGCACTCCCTCAGCGCTGACCCTCCGACAGTGCAGCACTACCTCAGCACTGAGTCTCCAACTGTGCGGCGCTCCCTCAGCGCTAACCCTCCGACAGTGCGGCACTCCCTCAGCACTGACGCACTGACAGTGCGGCACTCCCTCAGCACTGACCCTCCGACAGTGCGGCACTCCCTCAGCACTGACGCACTGACAGTGCGGCACTCCCTCAGCACTGACCCTCCGACAGTGCGGCGCTCCATCAGCGCTAACCCTCCGACAGTGCGGCGCTCCCTCAGCACTGACCTTCCGACAATGCGGCACTCCCTCAGCACTGACCCTACGACAGTGCGGCGCTCACTCAGCGCTAACCCTCGGACAGTGCGGCGCTCCCTCATCATTGACCCTCCAACAGTGCCCACTCGCTCAGCACTGACCCTCCGACAGTGCGGCATTCCCTCAGCACTGACCCTCCGACAGTGCGGCGCTCCCTCAGCGCTGACCCTCCGACAGTGCGGCACTCCCTCAGCGCTGACCCTCCGAAAGTGCCCACTCCCTCAGCACTGACCCTCCGACAGTGTGGCGCTCTTTGAGCGCTAACCCTCCGACAGTGTGGCGCTCTTTGAGCGCTAACCCTCCGACAGTGCGGCGCTCCCTCGGCACTGACCCTCCAACAGTGCCCACTCCCTCAGCGCTGACCCTCTGACTGTGCGGCACTCCCTCAGCACTGACCTTCCGACAGTGCGGCGCTCTCTCAGGGCTAACCCTCCGACAGTGCGGCGCTCCCTCAGCACTGACCCTCCAACAGTGCCCACTCCCTCAGCACTGACCCTCCGACAGTGCGGCACTCCCTCAGCACTAACCCTCTGACAGTGCCAACTCCCCCAGCACTGACCCTACGACAGTGCCCACTCCCTAAGCGCTGGCCCTCCGACAGTGCGGCACTCCCTCAGCACTGACCCTCTGACAGTGCCCACTCTCTCAGCACTGATCCTCCAAATGTGCAGCACTCCCTCAGCACTGACCCACTGACAGTGCGGCACTCCCTCAGCACTGACCCTTCGACTGTGCCCACTCCCTCTGCACTGACCCTCTGACAGTGCCAACTCCCTCAGCACTGACCCTCCGACAGTGCAGCACTACCTCATCACTGACCCTCCAACAGTGCGGCATTCCCTCAGTGCTAACACTCCGACAGTGTGGCACTCCCTCAGCACTGACCCACTGACAGTGCGGCACTACTTTAGCACTGACCCTCCGACAGTGCCCTCTCCCTCAGCACTGACCCTCCGACAGTGCGGCAGTCCCTCAGCACTGACCCTCCGACAGTGCGGCACTCACTCAGCACTGAGCCTCCAACAGTGCGACATGTCTTCAGTATTGTCCCTCTGACAGTGCAGCATTCCATATTGCACTCTGTTATGAGGCTGCATCTTTAATCTCATATTTCTGAAGTAGGGCATGAATGTACTGTTCTGACTCAGAGATGCAGGGTGAACTATCTACTGAGCCCTAACTCACAGTTTGTTCAGTGTGTTATCTGTGTCCTTTCACTGATAATAATGTATGCTTATTAGTGTTATTTGTATTGCAGCAGTTCAGAGAGGCAGACTGGCTCACACTCCGCCCAACCCTGGACAGTACAGCCTTAACAATGGCGATGGCTTCCCCAGCCCTTCCTACCTCTCTGGCTTTATCTCGTTGCTGGTACGGGCGGAACCCTACGCAATGTCTCGCTCTGGCAGCCAGTGCATGCAGCCCGGCAGCATGATGGGGGTTGAGAACATTTGTGAGTTTGCAGCCCGCCTCCTTTTCAGCGCTGTGGAGTGGGCCAGGAATATCCCGTTCTTCCCTGACCTCCAGATCTCAGACCAGGTGGGGCTTCTGCGACTGACCTGGAGTGAACTGTTTGTGCTGAACGCGGCTCAGTGTTCAATACCGTTGCATGTGGCCCCTCTCCTAGCTGCTGCCGGTCTCCATGCCTCCCCAATGTCGGCAGAGCGCGTTGTGGCATTCATGGATCACACCCGGATCTTCCAGGAGCAAGTGGAGAAGCTGAAGCTGCTGCATGTGGACTCGGCTGAGTATTCCTGCCTGAAAGCCATTGCCCTTTTCACCTCAGGTCAGTGGGTTCTGGGTCTGTGTGCAGTGTTGGGTAACCCACTGTTTGATCACCCCACCGTTATGAAAGAGTGAATCATGAAAGAGTATTCCTGCTGCTCAGAGAAAGAGCAGATATGAATTAGAGTCAGCACCAGGAGCAAAACGTAAGATGTCCATTTTCATCGGTGCTAACTGAACATGAGTCAGATATAGCATACAACAGGGAAGTTCTCAATCTCCTGTCACATTGCACATGAAGATTAAAGTGTTATGTTCAGGTGAAGTGGGGTCAGACAGCACGGCGACTTGGACCTGAATATTTTGATACACTTTAAAGTCATAACAATTAGACATTTCCATTATACGTTCCTACTTATTATTGAGATTGTTTAAGCAAACATGTCACACTGTAATTACACCATTGGGTCAACAATGATGCAGTTGGGAGGGTGTGATTATACTGACACATGTTTAAATGGGGAGACAATCAGAACCCAGATGGGATGAGTACTACCTTATTCTTAATATTCCCCTCCAAATCAACGTGTGTGGTGCGTACAGTGCAGCTGCATGCAAATACACACGTGTGTTCTGTGTGCATGTACATGTTTGTACTGTGTATATGTCTGCACATGTGCCTATTCTGTGATCATGCAAATGTATGTGTGTGTATATTCCGTGTGCATCCATGTGTGCAGTGTGTGCTTATGTGTGTGTATGCACGTGTATGTGTGTGTGTATGCACGTGTATGTGTATGCACGTGTGTGTGTATGCACGTGTATGCGTGTGTGTGTATGCATGTTTGTGTGCGTGCGCGTGTTTGTGTGCATGTGTGTATGCGTGTGCTTGCAAGTGTATGCGTGTGTATGCGTGTGTATGTGTGTATGCATGTGTGTGCATGCATGTGCGTGTATGCATGTGCATGCGTGTGTGTGTGTATGCGCATGTATACGTGTGTATGCACGTGTATGTATGCACGTGTATGTATGCACGTGTATGTGTGTATGCACGTGTGTGTATGCATGTGTGTATGTACGTGTATGTGTGTGTATGCACGTGTGTGTATGCACGTGTGTGTATGCACGTGTGTGTATGCACGTGTATGTGTGTGTATGCACGTGTATGTGTGTGTGTATGCACGTGTATGTTTGCACGTATATGTATGCACATGTATGCGTGTGTGTATGCACGTGTATGCGTGTGTATGCACGTGTATGCGTGTGTGTATGCACGTGTATGCGTGTGTGTATGCACGTGTATGCGATGCACGTGTATGCGTGTGTGTATGCACGTGTATGCGTGTGTATGTGTGTGTGTGTATGCACGTGTATGTGTGTGTGTATGCACGTGTATGTGTGTGTGTGTATGCACGTGTATGTGTGTGAGTGTGAGTATGATTAGTCTTCAGATGGAATTCAAATCAAGATACTAGAGCATAGCATTAATTTATTGACATTACTCAGTAATTACTCAGTATTAATGAAACACTGTTTAAATACAGGTGTGAGAAACGAACCCACTTAATCAATAATTTTCAGTCCGAGTCAAAGAGTTCCGAAGCAGCACATTTATTCGAACGTCTTTAAAGATGGGTGGCTGTACAAGGAGAGAGACACCCGACAGTAAAATAGAGAGTTTTTTAATACTTTTCTGAGGGGTCTCTTGACACCCCTACACTAAGCAATAAACCTATCATAAGTGTCTATTTCATTCTATCCCCTTATTTGGTTATTACTTGTGCCTGTTATTCCTTTATTTGGTAATTCCTTGCACCCAAGCCTAAGCCGATCATACTTATTAATTACCTCACTTGTTTTTCTTCAAATCTGCTTTATTTGGCTGTCCTTGTTTGTTACAGCCTTCCTGTTGTTTTGTCCAGTTCCTCTTTTCTTTTCTAACCTTCTGACTTCTGAGATCATCCTTTCCTATTTCTTAGCTTAAAACTATTTCTTTAAAAGACCCTCTATATCCGTTAAAATCAACAGACACCTGACAACCTGAAATGTTTCTCTCTCAATCCCTCCTTTTCTTTTTGTCAGTGTATGTTGATCTCATTGATTCTGGGACAATGAGGCCTCCAAGTCAGAGAGCATCAGACCTGAAAGTTCATCGACTTTGGAAATGCCTTCGGGAGTATTCTCAACATCACAAGTTGTTAACAAGTAAAGGCCGTCCCCCTGCAGACCCTTCAGGGGTTTGGTCAAGGCAGTCTCGATCTTTCTCCCGAGACCCCAAATACAAGGAATAATACAACAGCCCAGTGCTGCCAGAATCCCAACGACCACTGTCAAGGAGTTTAGAATAGAAACCACATTTGCTGAACCAAGACTCCAACCACCCTGTTATTGAAGTGTCCACCCCAGAATTTTCAGCTAATTCACGTGAGAGGGTCGTCAATCCTTGTAAGGCTCGAGTAATTAAGCCGTCTGGGGCTGTGTTATTCAGAATAAAGGTAGAGCAACTTCCCCCTAACAATACACAAACTCCCCCTTTTTCTGCCAACATCATATCTATCATCATATCACATCCTATTTTCCCAGGCCATCCTGCTTGTGGCATCTAACTGTCCAGCTATTCCTTTAACAGCGTTTCTGGTGTAATTTATAAATCTTTGTTGGTTGTAAAAGATGTAATTAATCCCATCGACATTTTTATTAATCGTAACCCATCAGAAGAGAGACTCAAATCCAGCTGCTTTTTTGGTTACGGGCCTTAAATTCGTCAGGCGCCCCTCTGGGAGCCCCTATCAAGTCCAAATAAATATCATCATCAAAGGAGGTAGCAAAGACTGACCGTGGCCTCCTCCTTTTCTTCATTTCAGGAATCTCACCTCGTTAAAACGCTCGGGTGAATGGAATAGCCAATTGTACAATTGCACAGGTGCCTCGCCAGTCAGAGGGCATAGTAGGTCTTAGAATCTTTCTGCCACAGTACCGCCACAAATCTGCTCGGGGTATCTTTAAAGCTGAATAGTTCCCTCCCATCTCTGTCTCGGAAACCGATTCAACTTCCGAGCATGACTTTAAGTTCTCCTAGAAATCGGGACTGGTCTGACCCCTGCCTTCGTACACATGAGGTGATTCCCGACCACGTCCGAAAACGAAGGGGGGAATTTTTAATTCCTCCTTCTTCAGGGGAGGGAACAACAACAGCAAAGACCGACAGCCTGGATTGCCCCACGCCGTCTCATCCTGATACAGGGCTATCATGCATATTATACCAGCCCTGTCTCGCTTCCACCCGAGCGGGAAGGGGACCACATGAGCCACCGGTCTACCTGAGGCACGTGCAGAGCAATTGCTTTTATTCAGACTTTACACAGTATATTTCACCCATTCAACCCAAGCGTTTGTATCCCCGTTTCCAGTTTCTATTTCAACAGTCTGTTTTAAGTCCTTTACCTCTATAATTCTTACTACTTTAAGGTCATTGGGAGGGGTGAAAGGTTGTACCTTATTATCCCGTAGTTCTGCCCGTTTTCCCTGTCCTACGCTAATTCCAAAACAACAGCCCGAGAAATCCTTCCCATTTGCTTTCATTTCTATCCTAAATGTTTCATTTAATTATACCTGATAGGTGCCCCCTCCCAGAATTGCTTCGTGCCATGTGCTTTTCCTTATCGTTAGGTATATTGGGTTACACTTTTTATCGGGACAATTGCGAGCTGGTTGGTAGGGGGCCCGGTGTACTGTGACGAGACCATTATACCAAGTACCATCCACAAGGCCAGCCCCATAGGACTTAAGATGTATCTCAGAGCTACGGTACTGTCTCTGATTATCTACATCCCCACAATTTACTAAGCTGCATGCATCAGCGTCTATTACTTGTGGATTATCAGACTCTGGAACCGTTAATAACACGTAAGAAAATGATATTTGACAAAATCCCAATACTAAGAGGGCTAGTATCATAACTCTAAGCATCCCCAGCATTCCTGGATGTCACAGTCGAAAGAAAGGACAAGGGAGAATTACAAACCTGCGTATACAGAAAACCGACAAACACTGACCAAATACTTAACTACGCCAGCAACCATCCCAACACACACAAACAAAGCTGTATCAGAACACTATTCCAATGAGCCACATCACACTGCAGCACAGACAAACTTTGGAAGACAGAGGAGAACCACCTATACAACGTATTCAAGAAGAACGGTCTTACCAAAAAACACCTCAAGAACAAACCACGACAAGCAGACCAAACACAGCCAGAAACCCTAACCACCTCACCATACATCAAAGAAGTTTCAGAAATGACAGCCAGACTACTAAGACCCCTCGGAATCCTAGTAGCACACAAACCCATCAACACTCTCAAACAAAAACTAACAAACTTAAAAGACCCAGTACAACCCATGGACAAAACCAACGTCATCTATAAAAATTCCATGCAAGGACTGCCACAAACACTATGTAGGACAAACAGGAAGAAAGTTAGCTACCAGGATACAGGAACACCAGCTAGCCACAAAAAAATACGACCCTCTCTCTCCCTCGCAGCCCTACACACGGATGAAAAAAACCCCACCATTTCGACTGGGACAACACATCTATCCTGGGACAGGCTAAGCAAAGACATGCCAGAAACCTACAGCTCAGCGAGCAAACCTACACCCTAAACCTCAACCTGAGCTACAAACCTTGCATCCCCAGCATTCTAAAAATCGTACAGAAATAATCCCACGCTCGTGTCGCCACTGTATAATCAGTTACTCAAAGTCTCTTTAGTCTGAGTTTCAGCGGGTCTTGCGTTGATTCGGCTGTCCAGACTTCTTCCTCCACTGGAGGATCCACTGGCCCTTTGATCCGAGTGTAGTGAGTCCAGCCTTTCTCCGCCATCCTTATTGCCGTCTCTGTTGTGAGGAGGGCTTGATACGGACCTTCCCAGTCTGGCTGAAGTTTCGTCTCCGACCTCGATTTGATTAGGACCCAATCGCCCGGTCTGAGCAGACGCACTGCAAAGTCAAGGGGTGGTGTCTGGGCAAGCCGACCCTGAGTTCGAAGAAATGATAGAGAACTGGACAGGGCCAGTATGTACTTCTTTAACTTCTGTTCATTAACTTCCACAATTGGAACCTCTCCTTTGTGCCCAAATAAGGTAAGCCAAACAATATTTCATTGGGAACAATCCCAAGTCCTTTCTAGGTGCTGTTCGCACCCGTAGGAGGGCCAAGGGTAGGCACTTTGTCCACGGGAGTTTGGTCTCAAGCACTAATTTAGATAGTTGCTTTTTCAGCGTCTGATTCATTCTTTCAACCTTTCCTGATGAGGATGGGTGCCAAGGGGTATGAAATTCCCAGGAGATTCCTAAACTCTTCATTGTCTCCTGTAATACTTTAGAAGTAAAATGTACCTTGATCTGAGGCTATATGTTCTACTACCCCGTACCTGGGAACTATCTGTTCAAGAATCACCTTGGATACCCCATTCGCAGCGGCTATAGCCAAGGAGTATGCTTCGACCCATCCGGACAAGTGGTCAACGATCACCAACAGGTACTTCATCCTTCCCACCCGGGGTAACTCGGTATAATCTACCTGGATACTCTGAAATGGTCGTAGCCCAGATGGTCGTACTCCCTGAACCTATCTCCTCAAAACCTTTTTGTTTATCTTTTTACATGTTATACATCCTTCACATATCTGTTCTGCAATGGTATATACTCCTTCACATCCATATCTTCGCAGGACTAAATCGCACATTGCCTGCACCCCCCCACCCAATGACTTCCCTGATGGAAAATGGTCATAATTTCTCACATCATCATTTTATTAAGCATCTCCCTTCCACAGGTAGCAGCCAACGCCCATCTTCTGTTTTAACTGTACCTATGTCTTTCAGTTCCTCCTCCTCAGTATTAAATAATGGAGTACTTGGAGGATCAGGGAGCGAAGGTATCAGGGGACATATTACTGCTTCTGGTGGACTCATGGCCACCTCCCTAGCTGCCTCATCCGCCAATCTATTCCCCCTTACTTCTAGGGTATCCCCCTTTTGCTGCCCATTCCCATGAACCACAGCTATTTCCCGGGGCAATAGTAGGGATTCTAAAACTTGCTTTATTAATCCCTCATGAACTAATTCCTTGCCCCTACTATTAATTAAACCTCGTTCTTGCCAGATTTTTCCAAAGGTTTGTAATATACCAAACGCATATCTAGAACCTGTATATATCGTTCCATCTCTATTTTCTAGGGCTTTAAGGGCCTTATCTAGAGCATAAAGCTCATAAGTCTGTGCTGACCAACTATCAGGTAATTTACCAGAATGAATCACAGTCCCTTTGTCTCCATTGATCACAGCATACCCATTATGTCTTTTACCCTCGATTACAAGGGAGGAGCATGTATATTCGGTCTCTGGCATGTAGCAGGAGATCCCCCAGGTCCTCCCGAACCTTTGTCTGATAGTTTATAATATCGAGACAGTCATGTTCTGGATTTCTAGGAGGTTCTCCTTCTCCCCTCCATAAGAATGTGGCCGGATTCAAACAGCTGTCTGTGACTAACACAAGATCGTCCTTCTTCAGAATTCTAGAGTCGGTAAGCCAGCGTCCCCCCCCCCCCGCCCCGCCTTTTGGCTGAGGATGGTCCGTACCTGATGTGGGCTACTGACTATTAGGGCTCCCCTCCCCCAAAGGTAAGGTTCTTGAACCAATGAAGCTGTTGCTGCTACTGCCTGGACACTCTGGCCAACCTCTCGAGACTGGATCGAAGATTTTAGACAGAAAGACCACTGGTTGTTTTTTCCTCCCCACGGCTGAGTTAGGACCCCTGAGGCCACTCCCTTATCCACAGTAGCAAATAAATGAAAGGGCTTTTCTAAGGAAGGCAACGCGAGGACGGGCGCCTGAATCAAACTCTGTTTCAATTCCTCAACTAATTGCCTTTCCTCTTTTGTCCACTTTAAGCTGTTCGGTTCGTCATCTAGTAATTTCAAGTGTAGTTTCTTCATTTTCTGAGCATAAGAATCTATCCATAATCTACAATACCCTGTTAACCCGAGCAGTCTCTGTAGGTCCCTTTCTGTTTCTGGTAACAGCATTTCTATAATCCCCTTTATTCATTCTGGGCTTATCCTCCTTTTTCCTTCACTAATCAAGTGTCCCAAGTACTTGACCTCTTTTTCCACATATTGGAGTTTATTCTTACAGACTCTTAGTCCTTGTTGTCCCAGGAAATTTAATAACTTATTTGTAGCCTCAGCCACACTATCCCTCTTTTTCCCAGTAATTAACAAGTCATCTACATATTGTAACAGAGTAATTTCTGCAGGGATATAAAATTTCTCCAAAACCTGCTCTAGTACCTGACCGAAGAGATCCTGAGATTCAGTAAAGCCCTGTGGGAGTACTGTCCATCTGTGCTGCTGCTTTCATCCAGTGTTCAGGTCTTCCCGTTCAAAGGCAAACAGGTCCCTGCTTCCCTCTGACAATGGGCCGGCCCAAAAAGCCCCCTTTAGGTCTATCACACTAAACCATTTATGCTCATGTGGAATTTTCCTCAATATTGTATAGGGGTTGGGGACCACCGGGTGATGACTTTGAACTTTCTGATTCAGTGTTCTTAAACCTTGCACCAGACAGTAAGTACCATCCGATTTTTTTACTGGGAGAATGGGAGTATTGAAAGGAGACATGCAGGGCTCTAATAATCCATCCTCAATCAACCCCTTTATTACTGGCTGTAATCCTTAACGTCCCTCCGTCGGGATTGGGTATTGCCTTTGACACACTACCTCTCCTTCCTTTTTCAAGTTTATTTCTAATGGGGGTATTTGTAATCTTCCGCGGTTCCCTTCCCGAGCCCACACTGTGGGCTCTATATCTTTTTCTGCCTCATCAGTTAAGACTGCCATCTGTACCACTAATGTTTGATTCAATATTCCAATTTCTATTCCCAGGAGAATAAACAAGTCCCTTCCCAGCACGTTGACCCCAACCTCTGGGATATGCAACAGTTCTGCTTTGATTGTTTCTCCTTTTTTTCTAATCGGTGTACTTTGTAATGCCGGGACTCTAAATCCTTCACTCTTTATTCCTTTGATCCTTACGGTTTTTTCTGACTTATGAATTCCCTTTGGTTCAAAACTCAGTGAGGATCTAGCTTTTGCCTTTTGTTTCTGCTTTTTGTCTTCTCTCCTTACAAATAATCTCTGAGCCTCCCTCAGCAATTCATCTAATGGTTTCTCACTCCATCCCTCTAGTTTCTGTATTTTCTTCTGAATATCTGGCCAAGACTTAGTCACAAAGTGTATTTTCAACAATCCTTCCCCTACTGGCCCCTCTAAATTCATCCCAGAATATTTGCGCATAGAGTCCTTCAGTCTTTGTAAAAACTCCGAGGGACTCTCTTCCTTTCCTTGACATACCTCAAACGCCTTCGTTAAATTCTGTGACTTCGGGGCGGCTTCTCCAATTCCTGAAGAAGGGCTTATGCCCGAAACGTCGATTCTCCTGTTCCCTGGATGCTGCCTGACCTGCTGCGCTTTTCCAGCAACACATTTTCAGCGGCTTCTCCAATTACCCTGATTAATAAATTTTTCATAATTTTCATCTTTTGCCTATCATCTTGTTTTTGATGATCCCAATTGGGGTCTCTTAAGAGGAACCTATCCTCTGCCTGACCTGCCTCTTCAGTTCCCATGAGGGTGTTCCCTGTCCCAGACCCCAAATGCTGCTTTTCTTATCAACCCTCTTTCTTCTCCACTAAATAAAATATTTAGTATGGACATCAATTCTGTCCAAGTATATACATGCGGACCCAGGAATTGATCAATCTGTTCTGACAAACCTACCGGGTCTTCTATAAGTATTTTCATTTCTTTTTTAAAGGACCTTACTTCCCCACTCGTTAAAGGGGCATTAACAAATCCAATTTCTCTTTCCCCGATCGGGACCTCTCATAATGGAAGCATGTTTTGGACCAACATTTCTTCTGCCTCCCCTTCACTTTCTTCTAATCTTTCCATTTGGCTTCTGGTGCGTTTTGCATTCGGGACCTGACTTTAATCTATTTCCTGTTCTGTCTCAGACGTGGTGGGACCTCCATCCCCCTGCCCCAGTCCCACTGCCTGCCTCTGACCCGTACCAGAAACGGCCACGGGCAGTTGGATACTTCCATATGGCGGGGGGTAAATTATCTAATACCTCCCATGGGGATAGAGGTGGTGAACTAGGGATGTTCTTTTCATCTATTTTTACAGTGCACATCCGTATTTTAGATTCACCCTTCCAACAGGAGGCATAATCAGACTCCTCCTGACTGAAGGGTTCTTTTTCATTGACATATAAATTTAAATATTGACAAACCCAGTCCCCGTCCGACCCGTACTTTGGCCAGAAGACGGCAGGACGAAGAATAGGTTCCTTAATCCATACAAAACAACAATACTTTATCATTTTCTTTCTATCTTTTTGTCGTGTGTGTTCATTTTGTTTCCAATTTCCCAACATCCAGCCCAACGGACTTTCTGGAGGAATGTTGCCATGGACGCCTCCCTTCTCAACGGAAGATTTTCCTTTACTACTTGTTGCACAACCCATTTCACCCTGGCTCACCACCCAGTGGCCTCAATCACCTCTCCCAATAGGGATCCAATCCCTACAGAATCTGAGGATTCTTTCCCCAGAAAATCCTTGAGTCCACCTCAAGGTAGGGCACTTTTTAGGGGTTAGCCTGACCCCTGTCAGGTGATTCTGGTGTCCTTGTAAATCACGGAAAGGCAATCGAGTTTGGGGTCCCACCCCAATGAACCAGAAACCTCGGGTCCAACTCGGGATAGGAGTTTGGTACTCCTGAACTCCCAGGTTACTTTCGTTAGTCCCTCATAACGACTAAAACCCAAGCCCCAGCCACCAAGGTAGTACTTAAAAGTCAGTTTTCTTCCCTTGGTCTGTGCACAGAGTTACCTGGCTATTAGACATATTCCGGTTGTGCCTTCCCCCTTGGGTCCCACCCAAGGTCCCCCTGAGTCCAACTCAAGGTACACACACTCACTACCAACTGGTTCGGAACGACTCTTAAAGGATTCAATTCAGGTAATCCCTCGAGCCACCCACCGCTGGAAAACACGAGATCGTTCTAAAGGAACCGGGCCCGCCTTCTCGGTTATCGACGGTGGGAGCCTTTCCAGGAGCTGAGGTTCATCCCGGACGAGCCCCCAATTGTGAGAAACGAACCCACTTAATCAATAATTTTCAGTCCGAGTCAAAGAGTTCCGAAGCAGCACATTTATTCGAACGTCTTTAAAGATGTTCAAGGAGAGACACACCCGACAGTAAAATAGAGAGTTTTTTAATACTTTTCTGAGGGGTCTCTTGACACCCCTACACTAAGCAATAAACCTATCATAAGTGTCTATTTCATTCTATCCCCTTATTTGGTTATTACTTGTGCCTGTTATTCCTTTATTTGGTAATTCCTTGCACCCAAGCCTAAGCCGATCATACTTATTAATTACCTCACTTGTTTTTCTTCAAATCTGCTTTATTTGGCTGTCCTTGTTTGTTACAGCCTTCCTGTTGTTTTGTCCAGTTCCTCTTTTTTCTAACCTTCTGACTTCTGAGATCATCCTTTACTACTTTGATAGTCTAAAAAGCGAACCTACAAACTATGAGCTTATTGCGAAATGCCCCTCCTGCTTCTTTTGTGGTCAGCTACAATACTCAAAGTTATTTCTTAGCTTAAAACTATTTCTTAAAAAGACACTCTATATTTGTTAGAATCAACATACACCTGACAGCCTGAAATGTTTCTCTCTCACCGGGGATTGAGGTGAGGAAAGAGAACTATGACTCCACTAACAGACGATGATTCTACCAGTTAGTTCTTGATATCACACATTGACATACTTAGCAAAATACTTTGGAAGGGATTTATTTGAATGATGAAAATCCGCTGCTATATTTATAGAATTTACTCAGTCGATTTGGGAAGTTACGTCAAGATTGAGGGGATTAATGTCTTTAGGTGTTTTATTAAAATGACGTGACGGATGATTCAGATTTATTTCAGCTGAAAGCAAGACTGACTTAATAGGTGATGAAAATAGAAATAAGTCAAATCTAATCAGAGTTTACCTTGTATTAAACCTGCATGCCAGCTGTTTGGGATTACCTGAAACAATCAAACTGTGGCTTTTTAAGCTGGCATCAGTCACATCAGGCAATACAGTTCGCATTTAATATCGTTTCCTTCAGTTCTGCCAATTTACATGCACAATAATTCAAATGAATTGTCCCTACAGTACGTTACAAAAAAACTGAGGGAATGGATCAGGGTTTACAATAGTTCCTAGTAATATGTCAGTATTGACAGAGGATTCCTGGGAATAGATTAGTTTAGACAGGAGTCCCGGGGACTGGAATAATATAGACAGGGGGTCTTTGGTGCACTTTATTACTGATAAGGATACCCTGTGGTCTGCATCTGTATGTACAGGGGGGTCCTTGGAGTGGCTCAGTATAGACAAGTGGCCCCTTGCAGTAGATCAGTATTGATGTAGGAACCTTGGGAGTGGCTCAGCTTAGACAGGGTGTCCCAGGGAATGGCACAGTTTTGTCAAGATACCCCTGGGAATGGGTCAATATTGGCTATGGGACCATGGGAGTGGGTCAGTTTTAATCAGATGTCCCTGGGAGTGAGGCAGTATAGGTAGATGTTGCTGGGAATGTCGGCCAATATTGACAAAGCTACCCTCTAAGTGAGTGAATATTGACAGTCTTGATAGGGGTCCCCTAGTCAGTCATTATAATGGTTACTCAGGAGTAGGTCATGGGAGTGGATCAGTATAGACAGGGTCACCTGAGGAGTGGTCCAGTATGGACACATACCTGTGGCAGTGAATCAGCATTTCTGAGGGGTTTTAGAGTGCGCCATTATTTATAGGTTGTTACCTAGGTTTGGGTCATTAGTTATAATGGATATTCAGAAGGGGTTCAGTATTCATAGGGAATCCTCAGAAATGGGTTAATATTGATCAGAAGTCCTCGGTAGTGGTTCAGTATTTATAGGGGATATTCAGGAGTAGGTCAGTATTTATAAAGGGTACCCGGGAGTGGGTCAGTGTTTATAGGGTGTACCCGGGAGTGGGTCAGTGTTTATAGAGGGTATCCGGAAGTGGGTCAGTATATGTCGGGGGTAACTGGGAGAGGGTCAGTGTGTATAGGGGGTAAC
>NC_057760.1:3069343-3073148 GCF_004010195.1 Chiloscyllium plagiosum | reverse complement strand
TGTACCTGGGAGTGGGTCAGTATGTATAGGGTGTACCTGGGAGTGGGTCTGTATGTATAGGGTGTACCTGGGTGTGGGTCAGTGTTTATAGGGGTACCTGGGAGTGGGTCTGTATATATAGGGTGTACCTGGGAGTGGGTCAGTATATATAGGGTGTACCTGGGTGTGGGTCAGTGTTTATAGGGGTACCTGGGAGTGGGTCTGTATATATAGGGTGTACCTGGGAGTGGGTCAGTATATATAGGGTGTACCTGGGAGTGGGTCAGTATATATCGGGTGCCCTCAGTAGTGGGTCAGTATAGACATAGTCCTCAGCCAGAGGTCAGTATTGATTGGGGTTTCAATAGTTGCCCTGTTTTGACTGGGTATCCTCAGGAGTGAATTCACATTTACAGCAGGTATCCTGGAGTATGGTTAATGAATTCCACTTTTTACATAGTAGACAAAGGAATGCGTTAGAAAGTGGATTAGGATTCCTGTCAGGAACTCAGTGTTACTTTAAGGTCAGTGATCATGATAATGTAGTGGTGGATTTTATTTATCCAGTGACCCAGTTCTTTCTGAGCTGATCCAGCTCATGTGATGTTTTGGTGAATTTGTTGATATATCGAAGAGTGAAGTATTAGTTAAAGCTGTGGTGTGGAGTTGATTTTCAGTACCTCAGTCTCTGGATATGGACAATGGTTTGAAATAATATTTCCCCTTTCCATCAACATGCATTGCATCGACAATTGGGTCAAATCTGAAATCTATTATGTTTCAAAGACACAGTTTTCTTATTTCACATTAAATATCTTCCCCATTGTCATCAGGATTCGAAATGAGCCACAGTCTGATTCTGCACAATGACTAACAATATATATTAAAAGCATCTAGAGCAATATGGATACCAAACTGGTTGGGTGACTGCAAACAGAATAATGATTAGTAGTTGCTTAATAGGCTGCAGAGGGTTTATATGGGAGTCCCCCAGGGATTGAAGCTAAGACCCTTGTTCTCCTTGATGTATCTTAATGATATAGACCTCAGGGTACAAAACCACAATTTCAAAATGTGTAATTATTTGAACTGTGAGGAGGATAGTGTTGAACCTCAAAAGGGCAGACAAGCCAGTGAAATGGACAGACAAATCGCAGGTAAAAATTTAAGTGTAAAGTTATTAATTTCAGAAGGAAGTTCACAGACAATGTAAAATCAATGATGCACTTCTAAAGGGGTTACGAGAGCAGAGGGTACCTGGGTTTATAAATCATTGAAGATAGCAAGGCAAATTCGAGAATGTGATAAATAAAACATACAACGTGCTAGGCTTTATCATTAGGGGTATAGAGAAATAAATACTTTTAAACTTGTCATAAGTTAGTCCTCACACTGCACAGCACACCGTAGGAGGGACCTGAAGGCATTCGGTGAAGATCAGAAAAGATTCACACAGATGGTTTCAGAGTTGAGGAATTCCTCAAAACAGTTTGGAGAATTTGGAACAGTTCTCCCCGGAGAAGAGCAGGCTGAAAGGAGGTTTAAGAAAGATGTTAAAACTCATGAGGGATCTGAACACAGTAAATAGGGAAAAGGCCATTCCCAGGAAGCAGAGGGCACAGTTTTAAAGTAATTGGCAAAAGTTGGCATGAGGAGCAGCTTTTTCACAGTGCGAGTGGTTATGATCAGGAGTGAACTGTCTGAGGATGTCGCAGTGACAGGTTCAAATGAGGCCTTTGGGAAGGAGTTGGACAGTAATCTGGAAAGAGAGAGAATCATGGAGGAGGTAGGGAATGAGCCTGAGTAAAGTCCTCCGTCAGCGAGCTGTCACCAGCGCAACAGGCTGTGCTGTAATCATTCTCTGATAAAGTCCTGCACTGGGGAGATGTGTGAGCAAAATCAAAGCCCATCCGTCTGATGGTAATATACCGGCATGGATTGCAAATTTGTCAGCAGGCAGGAGACAGACAGTGGCAGTGTTTGGGCCCCAGTTATTTAGAATATATATGTCAGCGATTTGGATGAGGGAATTAAACATAATGGGTGGAATCTTATAGGTGTCTGAGTGACTATGACTCTATGTCATGGGCTACAATGTGATCTGTGACAGATTCAGGTGAGAAATCAGTCAGGGTTAGCTTGACATTGGAAGCTTCGCACTGCCTGTTTTATGCATTTGCCAAGTTTCTAGCTAGTGATGAATTTCCAATTGTAGCTGGTTAAACACCTTATAAATGACTTCTTAGTTTTCAGCTTCCTATCTTAATAATCACACTGAACAATTTCGACATCAAGAGACCAGAAGGTGTACCTAAGGCCTTCAGCTCACTGCTTGGCTGTGACCTGAGTCCATGTTGCTCAGCTCTAAACAGCACCCAGCATTTGCCTCTTGAACATCATGGTACCTCTCTGATCCACTCGGAAACACACAGGGTACATCGGTAACTAGCATTGAAAGGCTGCAGGAGGGGCACATTGACAGGCAACAAGCACACGGATAGGACCAGCTGCCTCTCAGGGCTGCTCATTGCTGGCTTTGCAACCATTCACTTAGCATCTATGCTGTGCTCTGCCTGATTGGTGCTTCAGCCAGAGATAAACCAACAGCACTGCTGTATCCACATGTCCTTTTGCACAGACCTGCAGGCTACTTGTCATACTTATTGGTAGGAATCTGTCTGCAGGGGAGTAGGAAACACCTTGATGTATGGTATATCGAGACTTCAGTTTAACACCCACAGTATGTACCAGTTGATTGTATACACATGCCGCACAATCAAATGGCCATGTTGGAAAGCAGGTGTGGGATGGTCATCAGTCCTATCACGGCAGGGTGGGTGCCATGGTCAGGAGGTCCCAGTGTCGTTCGTCAGGGGAACAGTTCAGACACAATCCACAGCTTGGCCTCGGTCAGCAGGGCTCACTCACTGTCAGTCAATCTGTGTGACTGCATTCTGTGCGCTAGCAACCAGGAGAAAGAGTTGTGTACCATCAGTTGGAGAGCTCCAAAGACAGTGCAGTGATGTTGGAGAATGCTGCTCATTGAGGTTAGTCAGTGATCTGGGACAAATACAGTCCTGAGTGCCTCATCATTAAGGAGGGTGCAAAGGAAGCCTCCAGGATCAATGCCAGAGAGGGGGATTGAGGAGCATTGCTAAAACAGTGAGGGAGTCAGCTGGGGGGGGGGGCGGATAAAACAAGCATTTCTGGAGGGGTGAGCAAGGAAATGGTGGAAGTGAGGACAGTTACAACATTTAAAAGACATTTGATAAGTACAAGAGTAAGAAATGTTTGAAGGGATATAGGCCAAGCGCAAGGAGGTGGGACTACTTTAGTTTGGCATTATGATTGGCATGGAATTATGGTCGGTTGGACCAAAGGGTCTGCACTATCGCTCTGTGAGAGTGATGCTGCAAAACCCGAGGTGTATGGGGGTTATGTGGAACAACATCAGAGGGCATGGTGCACAATGAGAGATGAAGTTATTGAAAGTGGGGATACCCACAGCCTCCTGGAGTGGAGTGCAGGGGAGCAGAGGGGGAACACAGAGCTGCAACATTGGGGTTGAAGGGGCAGGGTGGACGGTTGCAGGTGAAATTTGACGTGCAGGAGTTTTCACATTGGGGAATGAATGGAAACATCTCCACCTTATTTTTTAGAACAGAAATTTCTGTGGAACCATTCCTGGAAATCTTTTCTGAACCTGATCTAATACCCCCGAAAACGACATCCGATAACTTTACCTAATACCCCCGACACCAAACCCCGATAACCTTACCTAATACCCCCGGCAACAACCTCCGATAACCTTACCTAATACCTCCGA
>NC_057760.1:3062840-3066041 GCF_004010195.1 Chiloscyllium plagiosum | reverse complement strand
ACAACCTCCGATATCCTTACCTAATACCCCCGACAACAACCTCCGATGATCTTGATTCAGTGGGCAAATGTGTGACAGATGCATTATACTAGGCTCAGTGTAACATTGTCCACTTCACCAGGAAAAACGACAACAACCTCCGACATCCTTACCTAATACCCCCAACAACAACCTCCGATATCCTTACCTAATACCCCCGACAACAACCTCCGATGATCTTGATTCAGTGGGCAAATGTGTGACAGATGCATTATACTAGGCTCAGTGTAACATTGTCCACTTCACCAGGAAAAACAGAATGGTGCATTATTACTTAATGGTCATTGATTGGGAATTGTCAATGTCCAAAGTGACCTGGCTTTACTTGTCTCCCAGTTACTGAAAGCAAGTTAGGACAGCAGACAGTATGTTGGCCTTCATTGCCGGAAAGTTTGAATACAGGAACAAGGACGTCTCACTGCACGTGTACAGGGCCTCGGTAAGACCACTGCAGGTGTTAAGGTGGGTCTTAAAAGACTAAAGCCAAGCAGCGAGCTGTAGCAAGGGAATTTCAGAACTTAGGTCCCAGACAACTGAAGATGTGGCTGCCTGTGATGAACCCATTGTAACCGACAACATACAAGACGCCAGAATTAGCAGAAATCTAGGGTGGTTCTGAGGTTAGAGGACATGACAGAGATAGGGACCCAATATAGGTCAGTGAGCACAGGGGTGATAGGGAAACAGGGATATGACACAAGCAGCTGGCATCTGGATGATCTCAAGTTTCTCGAAGATAGAATGTAGGAGACCAATGAGGAATGATTGGAATAGTTTGTTTAGAGGTAACAGAAGAGAAGAATAAGAGTTTCAGTGACAGATGAGCAGAGACAGGCAAAGCTGTAATGAGATTAATAGACCCCATATAACAATTGAGATAACAAAATTTGTGATGATAAATTGACACGGCCCCCTAGTTTGTCTTTTTTCATTCTCAAAATTGTCAAAATACATGATGATAATGGTGATGTTAACTAATGGGAGCAATCGATCTCCAACAATGAGTCAACAACAGACACAAGGTGAGGAAAATTGCCCAGAGATGGAGAGTTTTTGGGAACCACAGGTTCAGAGTTACCTGTACCTCTCAGACATGATAATGCTCATCACATATTCCCAGTTGTTAATATCCTGGGGTTTGAACCCTCACCATATTCTCCCTGATGGTGATTTCAGTGCCAGTGAACAGTTAGAGTAAATCACTTCATGGTGCGAGAGTCTGTTGAGCTTGTAGGTACAGACTTGAACTTCAGAACATGGCAGGGTCAAAGGAAATCATGATTTAAGGCTGCTGCAAGTAATATCACATTCCTGTGTGAATGAAATTTCAACTTCCTGATCAATTCATCAACTGGGGACACTGGGAATTACCCCTAGGAGTTCCTCCAGTAGTTTAGGAATATAGCAACAGTTCCCTGTAAACTATGAGTGCCAGGAGATGCATCCTGGGGACCGGGATGATTGGAAGGCACTCCCTGGGTCCTGGGAAAGTCATGAGTTGTTTACCTCGAATACCAAGAACTGCTCATCAGGCACTGGGACTATCAGAGAACTGGGTTCATTGGGAACTATTTCCCAAGCGCAGAAATATTGAACATAGAACATAGTTCTAAGAAATATTGAGGACTGCACAATGTATACTAGAAATACTGGGAGCTGCGCAGTGCTAATTGGGAATATCAGGTAGTCCCCCTACTGGGAACCCTTCTCCAGTGACCAGGAATGCCAAAAGCTACATCCAGAGATCTGGGAATTTCAGAAAGCGTTACCAAGGAACTTGGAATATTGCAAGTTGCTCCAGGAACTGGGAGTATTGTGAAGTGCGCCCAATGACCTGGGATGTGAATGAGGTTGCTGAGTGGAGACAATTGATCAGACGTTAATCTGTAGATAAACAGACACACCAACACTTCCCCAGGGTGGTTGGGATAAATGACAGTCCTTACCAACAGTACTCACCTCACTCAAGAATGCGTCAAATGCAGATTTTGATATTCATTTAAAACTGAAGCATTTCTTGCTGGAATGAGTGGGGACTTAGCTGGGCTTATTGCAGTCTTTATTAGTCATCTAAAAGTGTGGGTTTTCCTGCAGATGCCTGTGGTCTTTCGGATCCTGCCCATGTGGAGAGTCTTCAGGAAAGATGCCAGTGCGCATTGGAGGATTACAGCCGTAACCAGTACCCGAACCAACCCAACCGCTTCGGCAAACTGCTGCTGCGGTTACCTTCCCTGCGTGTGGTCTCCTCTCCTGTCATTGAGCAACTGTTCTTTGTGCGTCTGGTGGGAAAGACCCCAATTGAAACTCTTATCAGGGACATGCTGCTGTCTGGTGCCAGTTTCAGCTGGCCTTATATGCCAATCCAGTGATAAGGCAGACAGGGGCAGGGGCTGCAAAGACATTATGGCCACGAGATGGGAACGGGGATTATCATTTGGATTTTAAAGCAGGTTTGAACGTTCTTGTGGGCTAGGGGCTTATACCTCTTGACACTGGATAACAGGAGGCATCTTTAAAAGGAAAGGAACATGTTTTTTTCAGGTGGTGAAGCTTTTCCAGGAGTCACAGTTTCATTAACACACAATGCTGGAGCAAGGGAAATCAAGGCCAGTTTTCAATAAACCGAAACAATTTCAAATGAATGACGGTGTCTTTATAATATTACAGTTTCAATATTTGGCAGATCTTATGAAAAACTTTAATTTCTTACCACCTTTTGAATCCCAAGATTCCCAAATATGTTTACAGCCAGTGAAATATATTAAAAAGGTCATTCCTGATGTAAGGTTAAGCAGCCAGTTCATTTGACAATGTGCTGCTAAACAGCAATGAACAGTGGGAGGGAGTACTGGCTGCGTTAACTTGGTGATTTTGGTAAACGTGATGGTAAGTATGGGTTTGGACCTGGGAGAGAATTCAAAGCTCTACTGCTTTAGTGCCATGGATCTCGTGATGTCCATGTGTAGCAAACGGTTTAATATATAACCTGAAACTGGCCTAAAACAGAGTATGGTGCTCCCTTACCACTGACCCTCCGACAGTGCAGCACTCCCTTACCACTGACCCTCCGACAGTGCAGCACTCCCTTACCACTGACCCTCCGACAGTGCGGCATTCACTCAGCGCTGACCCTCCGACAGTGCGGCACTCCTCAGTACTGAC
>NC_057760.1:3058976-3062101 GCF_004010195.1 Chiloscyllium plagiosum | reverse complement strand
CACTCCCTCAGTGCTAACCCTCTGACAGTGCGGCGCTCTCTCAGCACTGACCTTCCGACAGTGTGTCACTGCTTCAGCACTGACTGAGTCGGTATGATATTGAAGATGTTTGTCGATATTAAAGCTGGTGATGTGATATCGAATCTGTTGGTGTGATATTGGTCTGTGAGTGTGATATTGGTGTTGTGGGTGAAATATTGGGGCTGTGGGTGTGATATTGGGGCTGTGGGTGTGGTATTGGGGCTGTGGGTGAAATATTGGAGCTGTGGGTGTGATATTGGGGCTGAGGGTGAAATATTGGAGCTGTGGGTGTGATATTGGGGCTGAGGGTGTGATATTGGGGCTGTGGGTGTGGTATTGAGGCTGTGGGTCTGGTATTGAGGCTGTGGGTGTGGTATTGAGGCTGTAGGTGTTCTGTTGGGGCTGTGGGTGTGGTATTGAGGCTGTAGGTGTTCTGTTGGGGCTGTGGGTGTGGTATTGAGGCTGTAGGTGTTCTGTTGGGGCTGTGGGTGTGGTATTGAGGCTGTAGGTGTTCTGTTGGGGCTGTGGGTGTGGTATTGAGGCTGTAGGTGTTCTGTTGGGGCTGTGGGTGTGGTATTGAGGCTGTAGGTGTTCTGTTGGGGCTGTGGGTGTGGTATTGAGGCTGTAGGTGTTCTGTTGGGGCTGTGGGTGTGGTATTGAGGCTGTAGGTGTTCTGTTGGGGCTGTGGGTGTGGTATTGAGGCTGTAGGTGTTCTGTTGGGGCTGTGGGTGTGGTATTGAGGCTGTAGGTGTTCTGTTGGGGCTGTGGGTGTGGTATTGAGGCTGTAGGTGTTCTGTTGGGGCTGTGGGTGTGCTGTTAGAGCTGTTCCATGTGGGATGTTATTTATCACTGTCAATGCTAGTGAAGCTGGTTTTCTGATTTGTGTTCTGCAGATGTCAGCCTGTTAATCAAATTGGGAGTTTGGAACTCCCACGTCCTGAACTGTGTTCAGAATGGCGACGGTTGAAGATAACCCATTAATGGGAATGTCACTTCCTCACCCCATCAGTTAATTGTGTTCAGTGAAAAATGTCCCAGTGTCAGACTGAAGGCCAGTGAGTCGCTCAGGGAAACACATTACAAACATTGCCCTGCGCAAGAGAAGGTTAAGTGCTCCCAGATTTTCTGTGGGATTCACTGTTGACTGAATTGTTAGTAAAATAAACTGGCTGACCTTAATGCAAATTGACTCAGCCGGAAAAGGGCTAATTCAATCAGTTGTTCATTGACTGAAGGATACAAAACATGCAGCATTGTCTGTGAATATCTCGGCTGCAAATCCAGGTCAGAGCTTTCAAATGAACACAGCACAGCTTTATCGAAATGAAAGTGTTTTGGAACGTTGCCTTGTGTTAGAATAGTCTTTCTGGTCTTGTTTAGAGCAGGCTACAGGAGCTGAAGTGCCTGGTAAATACAACTTAGAGCCTGACTAGCATTGACAGCCCAGTCCCTGGTTAACCAGCCCGGTGCCAGGAAAACACGGCCCGGTGCCAGGAAAACACAGCCCGTTGCCAGATAAACACGGCCCGGTCCCTGGTAAACACAGCGCGGCCCCTGGTAAACACAGCCCGGCGCCTGGTTAACACAGCCCGGCCCCTGGTAAACACAGCCCGGTGCCTGGTAAACACAGCCCGGTCCCTGGTAAACATAGCCCGAATTCCTGAAGAAGGGCTTATGCCCGAAACGTCGATTCTCCTGTTCCCTGGATGCTGCCTGACCTGCTGCACTTTTCCAGCAACACATTTTCAGCTCGGATCTCCAGCATCTGCAGTCCTCACTTTCTCCTTGCAAACACAGCCCGGTCCCTGGTAAACACAGCCCAGTGCCTGGTAAACACAGCCCTGTCCCTGGTAAACACAGCCCAGTCCCTGGAAAACACAGCCCGGTGCCTGGTAAACACAGCCCCGTCCCTGGTAAACACAGCCCAGTGCCTGGTAAACACAGCCCTGTCCCTGGTAAACACGGCCCAGTCCCTGGAAAACACAGCCCGGTGCCTGGTAAACACAGCCCGGTCCCTGGTAAACACAGCCCAGTGCCTGGTAAACACAGCCCGGTGCCTGGTAAACACGGCCCAGTGCCTGATAAACACAGCCCGGTCCCTGGTAAACACAGCCCAGTCCCTGGTAAACACGGCCCAGTCCCTGGAAAACACAGCCTGGTGCCTGGTAAACACAGCCCGGTCCCTGGTAAACACAGCCCTGTCCCTGGTAAACACGGCTCAGACCCTGGAAAACACAGCCCGGTGCCTGGTAAACAGCGCGGTCCCTGGAAAACACAGCCCGGTGCCTGGTAAACACAGCCCGGTGCCTGGTAAACACAGCCCGGCCTCTGGTAAACACAGCCCGGCCCCTGGTAAACACGGCCCAGTCCCTGGAAAACACAGCCCGGCGCCTGGTAAACACAGCCCGGCCCCTGGTAAACACAGCCCAGTGCCTGGTAAACACAGACCCGGCCCCTGGTAAACACAGCCCGGCCCATGGTAAACACAGCCCGGCGCCTAGTAACCACAGCCTGATCCCTGGTAAACACAGCCCGGTGCCTGGTAAACACAGCCCGATCCCTGGTAAACACAGCTCTGTCACTGGTGAACACAGCTCGGTGCATGCTAAGCACAGCCCGGTCCCTGGTAAACACAGACCGGTGTCTGGTAAACACAATCCGGTGCCTGGTAAACACAGCCCGGTGCCTGGTAAACACGGCCCGGTGCCTGGTAAACACGGCTCGGACCCTAGTAAACACAACCCGGTGCCTGGTAAACACGGCCCATGCCTGTTAAACACGGCCCGGTGCCTGGTAAACACAGACCCGTGCCTGGTAAACACAGCCCGGTTCCTGGTAAACACAGAATGGTGCCTGGTAAACACAGACCGGTGGCTGGTAAACACGGCCCATGCCTGGTAAACACAGCCCGGTGCCTGGTAAATACGGCCCGTGCCTTGGTAAACACGGCCCATGCCTGGTAAACACAGCCCGGTGCCTGGTAAACACGGCCCGGTGCCTGGTAAACACGGCCCATGCCTGGTAAACACAGCCCGGTGCCTGGTAAACACGGCCCGGTGCCTGGTAAACACGGCCCATGCCTGGTAAACACAGCCCGGTGCCTG
>NC_057760.1:3058010-3058697 GCF_004010195.1 Chiloscyllium plagiosum | reverse complement strand
CCGGTCCCTGGTAAACACAGCCCGGTGCCTGGTAAACACAGCCCGGTGCCTGGTAAACATAGCCCGAATTCCTGAAGAAGGGCTTATGCCCGAAACGTCGATTCTCCTGTTCCCTGGATGCTGCCTGACCTGCTGCACTTTTCCAGCAACACATTTTCAGCTCGGATCTCCAGCATCTGCAGTCCTCACTTTCTCCTTGCAAACACAGCCAGGTGCCTGGTAAACACCAACCTGTGTCTGGTAAACACAGCCCGGTCCCTGGTAAACACAGCCCGGTCCCTGGTAAACACAGCCCAGTGCCTGATAAACACAGCCCGGTCCCTGGTAAACACGGCCCTGTCCCTGGTAAACACGGCCCAGTCCCTGGAAAACACAGCCCGGTGCCTGGTAAACACAGCCCGGTGCCTGGTAAACACAGCCCGGTCCCTGGTAAACAAGCCCAGTGCCTGGTAAACACAGCCCTGTCCCTGGTAAACACGGCCCAGTCCCTGGAAAACACAGCCCGGTGCCTGGTAAACACAGCCCGGTCCCTGGTAAACACAGCCCAGTGCCTGATAAACACAGCCCGGTGCCTGGTAAACACAGCCCGGTCCCTGGTAAACACAGCCCAGTGCCTGATAAACACAGCCCGGTCCCTGGTAAACACAGCCAGTGCCTGGTAAACACAGCCCTGTCCCTGGTAAACAC
>NC_057760.1:3047507-3056941 GCF_004010195.1 Chiloscyllium plagiosum | reverse complement strand
TCCCTGGTAAACACAGCCCGGTCCCTGGTAAACACAACCCGGTCCCTGGTAAACTCAGCCCGGCACCTGGTGTAAACAGCCCGGCCCCTGGTAACCACAGCCCGATCCCTGGTAAACACAGCCCGGCCCCTGGTGTAAACAGCCCTGTCCCTGGTAATCTCAGCCCTGTCCCTGGTAAACGCAGCCCCGCCCCTGGTAAACGCAGCCCTGTCCCTAGTAAACACAGCCCGGTCCCTGGTAAACACAGCCCGGCGCCTGGTGTAAACAGCCTGGACCCTGGTAAACACAGCCCTTCCCTGGTAAACACAGCCCGGTCCCTGGTAAACACCGACACCAGTCTGATAAACACGGTCCAGTCCCTGGTAAACACAGCCTGATGCCTGGTAAACACAGCCCTGTCCCTGGTAAACACAGCCCGGCATCTGGTAAACACAGCCCCGCCCCTGGTAAACGCAGCCCCGTCCCTGGTAAACACAGCCCGGTCCCTGGTAAACACAACCCGGTCCCTGGTAAACTCAGCCCGGCGCCTGGTAACCACTGCCCGATCCCTGGTAAACACAGCCCGGCCCCTGGTAAACACAGCCCGGTCCCTGGTAAACACCGACCCCAGTCTGGTAAACACGGCCCGGTCCCTGGTAAACACAGCCCGGTGCCTGGTAAATACAGCCTGGTGCCTGGTAAATACGGCCCGATTCCTGGTAAAAACAGCCCGGTGCCTGGTAAACACGGCCCGGTCTCTGGTAAACACAGACACCAGTCTGGTAAACACGGTCCAGTCCCTGGTAAACACAGCCTGATGCCTGGTAAACACAGCCCTGTCCCTGGTAAACACAGCCCGGCATCTGGTAAACACAGCCCGGCCTCTGGTAAACACAGCCCCGCCCCTGATAAACGCAGCCCCGTCCCTGGTAAACACAGCCCGGTCCCTGGTAAACACAACCCGGTCCCTGGTAAACTCAGCCCGGCGCCTGGTGTAAACAGCCCGGCCCCTGGTAACCACAGCCCGATCCCTGGTAAACACAGCCCGGCCCCTGGTAAACACAGCCCGGTGTCTGGTAAACACCGACCCCAGTCTGGTAAACACGGCCCAGTCCCTGGTAAACACAGCCCGGTGCCTGGTAAATACAGCCCGGTGCCTGGTAAATACAGCCCGGTGCCTGGTAAATACGGCCCGATTCCTGGTAAAAACAGCCCGGTGCCTGGTAAACACGGCCCGGTCTCTGGTAAACACAGACACCAGTCTGGTAAACACACCCCATGCGTGGTAAACACAGCCCTGTCCCTGGTAAACACAGCCCGGTCCCTGGCAAACACAGCCAGTTGCCTGGTAAACACGGCCTGGTCTCTGGCAAACACAGCCCAGTGCCTGGTAAACACAGACCCGTGTCTGGTAAACACTGCCCGGTCCCTGGTAAACACAGCCCATGCGTGGTAAACACAGCCCTGTCCCTGGTAAACACAGCCCAGTCCCTGGTAAACACCGACCCGTATCTGGTAAACACAGCCCAGTCCCTGGTAAACACAGCTTGGTCCCTGGTAAACACAGCCCTGTCCCTGGTAAACACAGCCTGGTCCCTGGTAAACACAGCCCGGTGCCTGGTAAACACAGCCCCGCCCCTGGTAAACACAGCCCTGTCCCTGGTAAACACAGCCCGGCCCCTGGTGTAAACAGCCCTGTCCCTGGTAATCTCAGCCCTGTCCCTGGTAAACACAGCCCGTTCCCTGGTAAACACCGACCCCTGTCTGGTAAACACGACCCTGTCCCTGGTAAATACGGCCCAGTCCCTGGTAAACACAGCCCGGTGCCTGGTAAACACAGACCCGTGTCTGGTAAACACAGCTTGGTGCCTGGTAAACACAGCCCGGTCCCTGGTAAACACAGCTTGGTGCCTGGTAAACACGGCCCATGACTGGTAAACACAGCCCGGTGCCTGGTAAACACAGCTTGGTGCCTGGTAAACACAGCTTGGTGCCTGGTAAACATGGCCCATGCCTGGTAAACACAGCCCGGTACCTGGTAAACACAGCCCGGTGCCTGGTAAACACAGACCCGTGCCTGGTAAACACAGCCCGGTGCCTGGTAAACACAGCCCGGTCCCTGGTAAACACAGCTTGGTGCCTGGTAAACACGGCCCATGACTGGTAAACACAGCCCGGTCCCTGGTAAACACAGCCCGGTCCCTGGTAAACACAGCTTGGTGCCTGGTAAACATGGCCCATGCCTGGTAAACACAGCCCGGTACCTGGTAAACACAGCTTGGTGCCTGGTAAACACAGCCCGGTCCCTGGTAAACACAGCTTGGTGCCTGGTAAACACAGCCCGGTCCCTGGTAAACACAGCCCGGTCCCTGGTAAACACAGCCCGGTACCTGGTAAACACAGCCCGGTGCCTGGTAAACACAGACCCGTGTCTTGTAAACATAGCCCAGTCCCTGGTTAACACAGACCCGTGTCTGGTAAACACAGACCTATTCTTGATAAACACACTCTGGCCTGGAAACTCAGCCCAGTTCCCAATGGATAAAGCTATTGCCACTTACTCCTGTCACACGTGACCTCTGTGGCTTTATCAGCAGTGTGGTAATCTGTACTAGGAACCCAGAAGGAGAAGATCCCAACCCAACTTAAAACATCAGCTCCAGCACTGAGGAAAGAATTTCCCCTGAGCCCATAGCTTAGGGGTGGAAACTCAATTCACAAGCATGTGGCTCTAGTTCCACACAATCCTGGGGGGTGGTGCATACTGCCTTGGGAATATTATCTGCATCTTCAGAGGGAAGAGACCTATTTGAGCAGCAATGGTCTGTGTCCCTCGTATCTGTTGTAGACTGTCAATAACTATCAGGGTGAGATCTATTAAAACTGATAGTTTCAGCTCCTATTAGGCTTCCCTAATGTCTTAATGGCTCACTTAGTAAATAATAGATGGTTTCTGCTTCTCTAGATTTGAGTCTAACATACTTCCACGAGGTAGCTGACCTCGTGCATTTAACAAGTTCAAACGAGCACAGGGAACGAAAGGCTGCAGGAAGGAAATCTTTGAGGAGAAAGTGAGGTCTGCAGATGCTGGAGATCAGAGCTGAAAATGTGTTGCTGCGCTTTTCCAGCAACACATTTTCAGCTGCAGGAAGGAAAGCCAAGGGTTGACACTTGTGTTCCGGATTCTCAACCCCATGATCCAGTTTGGCGTTCACTTGTGCCCTTCGAAATGCTATTGCCTGTGCAAGGTTTCAAAGGATCCCTGGGGTGGGATGTGGGGGGGGGGTGGGGGAGAGGGGGGGTGGGGAGTTCTTGCCAGTGACCTAGGCCAGCAGTACTCCCTCTGCCAAAAAAAAGGACCCAAATGATCTGGCTTATCATCTCGTCGTTACCTGTGGGATCTTGCTGTGTGTCGCTGACTGCTTCATCCGGCTACATATTTCTCGGACCTTTCAAAGACACGGTGATGGCCGTGAATGAAAACAAGAGGTTTTCTTTTCTGTGATATGGTGTAGCCCATTGGACTCAATATGGTGTGGGCGTTCAAAGACCCGCAACACCACATGGGAGTGTAAGTCCAGGTGAGTATACTGCCTGTTAGTCCCTGAGGTCCTGGTCTGGTCAGCCTGAGCATCAATCACAGAGTAACCACTGTGCTCAATGTCAGAGGCTGACTGCCCCAGCTTTCCATTGATGGACATATGCCAGCATGCCGGGTATAAACTAGTTAGATTTCTGTAGGTTTACCTTTAGCAGTGAGGTTAATTATCAGGCCCAGTCAATTAATGTTACTCTTTACTCAAATTAGGACTCCTCTGTAAATCACTCCAAAGTGATAATATTACATGAGCTGAATGGTCTGGAATGCTGGCGATGATCAGTTTGATTAATGACGACCCCTCTTGGCTTTCCCTCTGGATGGTAACAAAGCCATGCAACCGGAAAATGCAAACAAAACCAGAAGTTACTGGAAAAGCTCAGCGGGTCTGGTTGTATCTGTGAAGAGAAATCACGTTTAACATTTCGGGTCCAGGCCCTTCCTCAGAACATTAAAATGCGGCTTTGTCGGTGATTCAATTCATGGGGCAGAAAGTAAGGTGATGAGACCTTCCTGCAAGGTGGGTGGGAGGTAGAGAGAGGTACAAGAAAAAGAGAATCAGGAAGAAGAGAAAGAAATCAAAATACAAGAGATGAAGAGAAAGAGGTAAAAGACATAAAACAGTAATAGAAATCATGAAGGAGAAAGAGGGGTGGGATAGAAGGCAGATTACAGTCACAACCGACCTCCCAGACACTGAACGTTGCCAGACGATCGATGACTCTCTTATCAGAGAGAGAGAGATAACTGATTGTGACTTTTATCAGAGGGTCACCATGTCTTATGCAAGGGACAAGGTCAAGAAAGCAGGGCCTTTAATGGTGACCTCGGCCGATACAAGGGAGTTGCTGTCTCACAAACCAGCCGTCCAAGTAACTGAGCTAACCAACCCCAAATGTGATGTGTTTGTTGATGGTCCTGTTTTCAATTATAGAGCAAACCTTGATTCAAACAGTTTCTGAACATGGCCCTTCCCTGTCTGTGTAGCTGTGCCTTTGCTACTTTTAGGCCTGACAGTTCTACTGCTGCTGGATTGCCTCCTATCACCTTCGGGTTTTGCTGCACGTCTCCTGATCTTCGTCCATCATGAGTGACTGTTCTCTTTGACTTTGGTCACTCCCTTCAGCATCTCTGCACCTTGCACCTATCTAATTCGGGCCTGTTAAACAGGCCTGCTTTGAATTCCCTCCCAGAATATCCCTGCCTCACAAATGTCCCTCAACACCCACCTCTTTAACACCATACTTAGTCTTCTTGCCTGCTTTTGTGTTACATTTTAGTTGATTGTCGCCTGTTTAACACTTTCTAATGTTTGACAACACATACTGTATAAATACAAGCTGTTTAGCTAAGATTTCTTACAGTGTGGAAACAGGCCCTTCGGCCCCACAAGTCCACACCGACCCGCCGAAGCACAACCCACCCATTTCCCTACATTTACCCCTTTACCTAATTCACCTGACCTGCACATCTTTGGACTGTGGGAGGAAACCGGAGCACCCGGAGGAAACCCACGCAGACATGGGGAGAATGTGCAAACTCCACACAGTCAGTCGCCTGAGGCGGGAATTGAACCTGGGTCTCTGGTGCTGTGAGGCAGCAGTGCTAACCACTGTGCCACCATGCCACCTGTTATTAGACCTGAATGTACAGGTGAGTGATAGTTGAAACCTGCTGATGGGTTGGACAGATATTAAAAAATCAATGTACACAGCTAGTCCTGCTCTCACCTTACACAGCCAGCTCTGTGCCCTGCAATGAGTCACCCATTCTTCTACTCATTTACAACAAGCTCGCAGCCTGTCCCTGAGCAGGAAACGTCCTGAGTATCACATGCTCCTTGGTGGGGGGGTAAGGAAAAACTGTGTGCTTGTGAGAGGAGCCAGTGAGAGATGTTGCAGGTTGAGACCAGGAAAAAAGAAAGACCACAAGATATAGGCGCAGAAATGAGGCCATTCAGCCCATCGAGCCTTCTCCATCACGGCTGATGATATTCTCAACTCCATTCTCCTGCTTCCTCCCCATAACCTTTGATGCCCTTGAAAATCAAGAACCAATCCAACTCTGCCTTACACATACTGAATCACCTGGCCTCCATAGCCTTCTCTGCCAATTGATTTCCAGATTCACCACTCTCTGACTGAAAACGTTTCTCATCTCTGTTCTGAAGGGTCTTCCCTTTACTCCAAGGCTGTGCCCTAGTCTCTCCTTTTAATGGAGAAAATGAGGACTGCAGATGCTGGAGATGAGCTGAAAATCTGTTGCTGGAAAAGCGCAGCAGGTCAGGCAGCATCCAAGGAAGAGGAGAATCGACGTTTCTGAAGAGCCATTCCTGAAGTAGGGCTCATGCCCGAAACGTCGATTCTCCTGCTGCGCGGAAACGCTGAGCGCGATGACGGCACGACGTCAAATGCAAGGGACAACGCTGAGCGCGATGACGGCACGACGTCAAATGCAAGGGACAACGCTGAGCGCGATGACGGCACGACGTCAAATGCAAGGGACAACGCTGAGCGCGATGACGGCACGACGTCAAATGCAAGGGACAACGCTGAGCGCGATGACGGCACGACGTCAAATGCAAGGGACAACGCTGAGCGCGATGACGGCACGACGTCAAATGCAAGGGACAACGCTGAGCGCGATGACGGCACGACGTCAAATGCAAGGGACAACGCTGAGCGCGATGACGGCACGTCGTCAAAGGCACGGGACAACGCTGAGCGCGATGACGGCACGTCGTCAAAGGCACGGGACAACGCTGAGCGCGATGACGGCACGTCGTCAAAGGCACGGGACAACGCTGAGCGCGATGACGGCACGTCGTCAAAGGCACGGGACAACGCTGAGCGCGATGACGGCACGTCGTCAAAGGCACGGGACAACGCTGAGCGCGATGACGGCACGTCGTCAAAGGCAAGGGACAACGCTGAGCGCGATGACGGCACGACGTCAAATGCAAGGGACAACGCTGAGCGCGATGACGGCACGACGTCAAATGCAAGGGACAACGCTGAGCGCGATGACGGCACGACGTCAAATGCAAGGGACAACGCTGAGCGCGATGACGGCACGACGTCAAATGCAAGGGACAACGCTGAGCGCGATGACGGCACGACGTCAAATGCAAGGGACAACGCTGAGCGCGATGACGGCACGACGTCAAATGCAAGGGACAACGCTGAGCGCGATGACGGCACGACGTCAAATGCAAGGGACAACGCTGAGCGCGATGACGGCACGACGTCAAATGCAAGGGACAACGCTGAGCGCGATGACGGCACGACGTCAAATGCAAGGGACAACGCTGAGCGCGATGACGGCACGACGTCAAATGCAAGGGACAACGCTGAGCGCGATGACGGCACGACGTCAAATGCAAGGGACAACGCTGAGCGCGATGACGGCACGACGTCAAATGCAAGGGACAACGCTGAGCGCGATGACGGCACGGCGTCAAAGGGGCGGGTCCAGATGATTTTGGGGGGCGGGAGCGCGGTGCTGCAAAAGCACAGCAGGTCAGACAGCATCCGACATGCGCGGGAATCGACGTTTCGGGCAAAAACCCTTCATTAGGAATTACCGATGAAGGGCTTTTGTCCGAAACGTCGATTCTCCCGCTCCTCGGGTGCTTTCTGACCCACTGCGCTTTTCCAGCAACACACTCCAATCTCCAGTCCCCACTTTCACCAAGTTGACGTTCGGGGCGGGGCTCTCCGACGTGGGGCGTGTCCACGCCATGACGTCACAAAGGCGGCTCCAGCGAAGCGGGACCTCGGTCACGCGGCACGCTGACGGCGTGACATCACGCCCACGCTTGCCCATGACGACATCACGTCGAGCAGACGCCCGCCCTCACACCATCTTCATGTTGTACTTGGCGTCTTCTCCCTCTCCCGCGCCTCCTCCTCCGCCGCCACCGCCCCCATGCGGCACGAAGTCCACCTGGATGTTGTTGTGTCTGATCGGGCCCTTGGCTCGGCTCCAGGCGAACAGCAGCGAGAAGCAGACGGTGACCACGCTGAAGAAGGAGGCGAAGCCCATGGTGGTGGTGACCAGCAGGGTCTGGGTGTCGAAGGGGTACCCGGGCCGCGGGCCGCCTCTCCCCGCCGGCCGGAAGACGCCGAGCTCCTGCGGCGACAGCGGCCGCACCCGCAGCGTGGCCGCGGCGGTGTCGTTCCCGCCAGCGTTGCGGGCCACGCAGCGGTAAATGCCAGCGTCCTGCGGGCGGACTGAGGCGATCTCCAGGCTGCCGTCGGGCAGCAGGCGGCTGCGGCCCAGCGCCGGGCCCGCGAGCGGGAAGGGCCCGGGGGTGGGGGCGCCCAGCCGCTGGCGCCGGGGGTTGAGCCACAGGATGTCAGGGGGCGGGTTCCCGTCGGCCGAGCAGCGGAGAGTGACGGGCCGGCCTTCGCGCACCGAGAGCCGCTGCGGCCGCTTGTCGCGGATGCGGGGCCGGCTGCAGAGGAAGGAGCCGGGCGGCGGCGGGCGGTCGAGGCGCAGGCCGCGCTGGGCCTCCGGGGTGCGGCAGGCGGGCGCCGGGCCCAGGAAGCGGAGCCGGCGGCGGCGGCGGGCCACCCAGTGCAGGCGGCAGTCGCAGGCGAGCGGGTTGTCGCCCAGGCCCAGGCTGTGGAGGCCGGCCGCCGAGCGGAAGGCCTTCTCGGGCAGGCTGCGCAGCTGATTGGACGTGACGTCGAGCAGCCGGAAGTAGAGCAGCCCGCGGAAGGCCTCGGGCTGCACGGCGAGGAGGCCGGCGCCGACCAATCGCAGCTCCTCCAGGCGGGTCACGTGGCGCAGCATCCCCGCGCGGATGACGCGAATGGGATTGTGGGAGAGGTCGAGCCAGCGCAGGGCAGGCTGGGACTGCAGGCCCCGGTAAGGCACCGAGCTCAGGTTGCAGCGGGTGACCGACAGGCGCAGCAGCAGCTCGGGCCCCCGGAGGCTGCCTTCCTCCAGCTCGGACAGGGAGGACCATCCGTCCAGCTGCAGCAGGCGGAGGGCGGCCAGCGGCCCGAAGGTGCCGGCGGGGAGGCGGCGGACGCGGGCGAGGCCGAGCAGGCGGAGGGCGCTGAGGTTGGCGAGCGGCTGCAGGGAGAGGGCGGACGGGGCGGCGGGCAGCGAGCCGCCGGTGACGGTGAGCAGGCGGAGGGCGGGGAGGCCCTCCCACAGCCTGGGGCCCAGGTAACCGAGCTGCGGGCCCCCCACCTCCAGGCGGCCGAGGCGGCGCAGGCCCCGGAAGGTGAGGTCCAGCAGCGCCGGCAGCGGGTTGGAGCCGAGCTGCAGGCTCTCCAGGGCGGCCATGCGGCCCAGCGCCCCCGGGGACAGGTACCGCAGGCGGTTACGGTCGAGGCGGAGGCGGCGGAGCTGCCCGAGCCCGGACCAGGCCCCTCCGCCCTCGGCCTCCTCCTCCTCCTCCCCGTCCCCGTCCCCCCCGGGCAGCTCCGACACCAGGTTCCCGCTGAGGTCCAGCTCCTCCAGCCGCCGCCGCACCGTCGGCCCGGCCCCCCGCGGCCACTCCAGCCTCCGGAGCCGGTTGCGGCTCAGGTCGAGCACCCGGGTCCCCCCCGGGATCCCCGCGGGCACCGACTCCAGGCCCCGGCCCGAGCACTCCACCGTCCGGTTGTCGGGCCAGCAGCGGCAGGGGGACGGGCACGAGCGGCCGGGCTCCGGTAACACGAGCAGGAGGAGGAGGAAGAGAGGCCGCCACCCAGCCCGGGCCCGGGCTCCCGCTGCCGACAACATCCTCCAGCCGCCCTGCAGCAGACACAGAGGGAGGGGGGAGGGTCAGACTCGCTTCACCCCCCCCCCCCCCACCTCAGCACACCCCACACCGTCCATCACACACCCCCCACTCTCCCAC
>NC_057760.1:3025235-3046672 GCF_004010195.1 Chiloscyllium plagiosum | reverse complement strand
CCCTCCCCCTTGTCCATATATCTGGTGGGATATATGGACAACACGGACAGAGAGGGTTCTGTAAGGACCAGTCTTCGCCTTCCTCCCTGCGAACACATTTCTTCAGCCTGTACCCAGTGGCTGGGAGCGTCAGTGAGATGAAGAGCTGGGAGTGATCCTGCCCTGCTCTCTCTGTCACACTCTCACACACGGTCAGTTCAGGTGCTCAAGAGAATGTGAAGAGGGAACTGGGCGTCACTTCTTCGTCTGTGGCCCCCTAGTCTGTCTCTCTGAGCCCGGTAGCCCCTGGCCAGGACCGTCAAGGGTAGCCCTGGGGTGAGGGTTACCGAGTGGAAGGTGGGCATTTTCCCGTTCCAGAGGATGCTTCCCCCTCCCGCCTCAGAAGCCACTGATATTCTGTGCTGCGCCAGAGCCACCTCTCACCATTATCCCCCTCTACCTCCTCCATCCCATATGTCCCTTCTTCATCGACCCCTCGACTTGCCATTTGGCCCCATTACTCTGCCCTGTTCACAACCCATTGCCTGAGGGATGTGAGTGTTCTCGCTGCCTCCTGTCCAGGTTTTTTTAAATGTTGCAGCTTCTGATTAAAAATGACAATTACCTCATTAACATCGTACTCCTGAGGCAGCCGTGGATTTTTGTTCAGTCCTGGGTTGCAGCTGTAACTCCGGGACTGGCTTCGTTGCACTGACTGTCAGTGTGGATTTATCCCGGTGGGATCTGGTTACAGGTCATACACCAGCTGCAGCCAGTGACTAAGTTTCCAACAGCCAGCACATGGTCGGGTTACAGGACAAACATTGTCCCTCTGAATATTTAAACACTCAACACCTTGTCGCTTTCTTTCTTTGGTCAAAAGTGAAATCACCTGCTTGTACTTTGAAGGGGGCCTGGTGTCACCCATATTGATCACCAGAGCTGTTCACTGTCGCCTGAAGGCTCAGATTTAGAATGAAGCTTCCTTTATACTGTCCCCATCAAATACCCTCAGGAAAAATACTACCTGGTTAGATACAGAATAAAGCTCTCTACTGTCCTGAAGTGAAAATAAACAATATAGAGATTTCTTGACACTTCCCATAAAACCCTCCCAGGGACAGGATGGGGTTAGCTAAAGAGTAAAGCTCCCTCTACACTGTCCCATCAGACACTCAGTACACGGACAGCACAATACAAATATCCTTTTGAAACTGCGAACAGCACAATCTAGATAGATCAAGCTCCTCTACTTTAAGCCCACCTAACACTATCTCTAGCGACCACTTACACGGCAGATACAGAGTAAAGTTCCCTCAAACACAAAAGAACAGAAATTGCAGGAGAGGCTCAGCAGGTCTCTGGAGAGAAGGCAGAGTTAACATTTCCCACCCTGTGACCTTTATTCAGAATGCGCACTCTGTCCCATTAAACAGTGAACACAGGAGAAGGTATTTCTGCAGGTTTTTTTTTATTGCATCAAACAGAAACCAACCACAGCTGAGACCCTGAACATAAGAGGAGTGTTCCGTGGGAATCTGTGAGATTAACGTAACCAACTGACTGTTAGATCTGTATTGTTCTGTGTCAGCAAAACTATCCTTGAAGATGATCTGAAGTTTGCCATGGATCACATTGGGCTAACCGCTTCCCCTCTTTATTATCACATTTGGTGATATCTGCCGGTTTCTCATGGAGTGGAATTACAGCCCAGGGATATTGATGCAATACTGAATGCTTCACCGGCTGGGCCTGAGCAGGGTAAGGCTGGTTCCTGCTTCCTATTGGGTCCCCAGATGTTAGAAGAATGGGTTTTCCTCTTCCTTGTGGCTGTTCTGAAGCCGAAGACGTCCCATGGTGGTTTTACTGATGCATGGGATGTTGTGATTGGCTTTCATAACAACTGCCAGAAGGCACGAGCTGGGTCGCTGAATAAGTTCGCACCAGTCAGGGTAATCGACAGGTTGGGGCACGCTATTAAGAAAAGACAGGCTGAGAGAGCATATTATACAACCCCCACCCCAGGCTGCGTTAAATCCGCAGAGAATACATACCCCAAGCACAGGGTTAAGAAATGGAGGAAAGCTACCTCTACACTGTCCCCCATCAAACACTCCCAGTGACAGCACGGGGTTAGATACAGAGTAAAGCTCACTCTACACTGTACCCCCATCAAACACTCCCAGGACAGGGAGAGCACGGTGTTAGATACAGAGTAAAGCTCCCTCTACACTGTCCCCCATCAAACACTCCCACGGACAGCACGGGGTTAAATACAGAGTAAAGCTCCCTCTACACTGTCCCCCATCAAACACTCCCACGGACAGCACGGGGTTAGATACAGAGTAAAGCTGCCTCTACACTATCCCACCATCAAACACTCCCAGAGACAGGGACAGAACGGGGTTAGATACAGAGTAAAGCTCCCTCTACACCGTCCCCATCAGACACACCCATCACGACGTTAGATACGGAGTAAAGCTCTCTCTACACTGTGACCCCAGCACCCCCAAACCCAAAACATCCAATGCCGGTTGAGATACAGAATGTCCCCATGAAGTGCTCCTGCTGTTTTGGTTTCTACTTACCTGTCACAGCAGCCGACTCCAAAGGGCTTCAGGCAGATACATTGGTAACATTCTTCATTAATCCAAGTGTCTCCAGTCTCCAGCCTGACACCCTTGTGTTCACAGGTGGCTAGACAAAGATACAGACAGGGGTTAGTGTAAAAGGAACCAGTTGTTAGCCCGTCCCATTTCATAACCGCTCACTATTACAATACCCTCCTGCTCCCAGGTTAACAGAAATTACTTTCACCTTTGCCGTTAAAGAAGCATTCTCCTGCGGTGTGTATGGTGTGAGGGAACAGAATCAAAGCTAGGCACAAAAATCTCACTGCACCCCTCAGCAGCACCATGGCATAAATCAGTTGACGTTTCTGGCTGTGTCTCTCTCACCACTGTCTGTGTCCTCGTCCGTCTCTTGACCTGTTAGCTTTCTCACACCCTTTTCTACTTGTTATCTCTCTGTCTTAGACGTTACTGTCCTCCCAGTCTTCCCATGTCCTCAGTCTGTCTGCCCTTCCCACAGCCTCCACCTGCAACTGTTCCTGAGTCTTGCAGCTGGAAATACTCTCTCCTCTCGTCCACTTATTTCAATTTACGATCTTTTTCTGCTGCTGAATATTTCCTTCCTGCTGCTGAGTAATTTCTTTTCCTGCTGCCCTGTCCGTCCCCCATTAACTCTGGGCAATCCCTCACCTATTTATACTGGTCCAGCGTTCTGTCACTCCCATTTCTAACAATCTGTTCATAGATTGATGCAGCGTGTGCTCACACCATCTGTCTTGGTGATAAGGCCAGGTTCTTGCTGCGCTTTTATTTATTTACCGGCAAATGACGACGATGCGGTTGACACAGTGATGGTAGATAACAAGGCCTCAGAAAGACAGAGACCTCTCCGTTATATCATCAGAACACCATACCCTCTTATCTGATACTTGCAGCATCTACTGTGCAAATTGCTAGAGATGACAAGTTCCTGAGTTCAGTTACTGATCTCATAGTTTGCCTAGAGGAACAGGAGTAGGCCATTGGGTTTGACCCTGCCTTGACTGATTATACTCTGTGATCAAATGTTCCTGCATTACCTCCGTATCCCCTCATGTCATTATTTTCCAGAATCCTGATTTGTTTTGAAACTGCCCTGTCATTGAGGTTCCCCAGCCCTCTGGACAGAGTATTCTATCAATTCACCATCCTCTGTGTGAAGAAATTCATTAGCTCAGTCTGAAGTGTCCTGCTCCTTCTCCTGAGATTACGTCCCGCAGTTCTCCAGTCATCGGCCAGGGAAAGCATCTGATCTCCCTCCACCCTGTCATAACTTGAGAGGATGTTGCACTCGAAGGAGATCACCTCTGCTTTTTAGAAAATTTGAAAATTACGGACCCAATCTTGTCAATCCTGTCATCCCGGGGATTAACTGGTGAGCCTCTACTGCACTCCTCCTATGGCAAATGTAACCTCCCTTAGATAGGGGGACCAAAACTGTACAGAATACACCAGATGTGGTCTCGCCAAAGTTCTATCCAACTGCAATCTTTATTCCTGTGATAGGATCTCCTTACAATGAAGGCCAATGTATTAATTTGTCTTTCTAACTATTTGTTGCACTTGAATACCAACTTGCAGTAATTGAAGAACAAGGGCACCAGGTTCGTTTGGATACTCACACTCCCCAAGCCCTACTTTTTTTCCTAGCAAAGTAACTTCACGTTTATTCATATTGTATTCCATCTGCCATGTTCCAGTCCATTCACTTCACGTGTCCAATTCCCCTCGTAACCTCCTCACCATTTACCTTCCCATCCAGCAGATATGGACGTATTCCCATTGGGGTCCACAGCTACATAGGATTGTGGTCCTAGCACTGATCCTTGTGGTACCCCATGAGTAGCAGCCTGTCATCCTGAGCGTGATACATCTGTAAAGACATTGTAACATTTCTGTACTTTGAATAAAATGGGAGAATTGTTTTAAAACCAAGGAGTGACTGCACCTATGAAAACAACTTACTGGAAGTCATTGTGAGCTGTGTTTACCGTGCTGATTTGCACAGCAGTGGGAGAAGAAAGAAGAGACCCCTCACCACCAGGGTGTATGTGTGTAGAGTGAGATTTGGCCAGCAGTAAGTTGCTGATTGGTTTATACCAATGTGACCAGTTGTAGATGCCAGAAGACATCAGGATATGATGACAGGTCTCTGGCTTCTGAGCAGGGAAACACCTTGGGTGTTTACAATACAGGGTGAGTAGTCACAGGACTGCTGGAAGAGCAAGTTCTATCTCTGGTAAAAGTTCCTGAAGCCTGCAGAAACCTGATTATTTTCTCCTATCAGATGCTGTAAGCCTTTAACCAGTCACTGAGAAACTTTGTAATTCATGTGCCAATTGCCCTGTGCCTCTTAAGAGGTGAAAGATCATGAAGATTGGAAAACAGATCTGGGTAAGTAAAGAAATGCCTAACCCTTTGAATCGTGTTCCCTCGTTTTCCCCCCCCCCAACACACACACACCGCCATAACACCTTTTTTTTTCTTGTATCTCTAGTCATTTTACAGGTTGGTTAAAGTATCAATGAGTAGGAGTTATATCTTCATAGTGCACTGTTTTGTTTGTGGATAAAATGTATTCATTAATAATAAACAGTAGTTCTTGTTAAGTATGGGAGCTTGGTTTTTTGTTAACCTGATTTCTACGCACATGTAACTCGGGGGCTGTGTGTACTTTGAGCCATTATTAATGGGGTTTGAGGATCAGCACACTTCCCCAAGGGGCTGGTGACATTGTTTATTCCTGCTCTGTTTCTGCCTATCAATCAAGTCTCAATCCGTACTTATATAGTTCTCCCAAGGCCATGCACTCTAACTTTGTTTATTAACCTCATCAAAAGCCTTACAAAATCCAAATACATCTCATCCACTAGTCTATGCTGCAGATAATATCCTAAGCAAATCCAATATTTCTCAAACCATATGATCAGAAAATGGTCATTCATCATGTCGGTGTTCACTGAAACTAGCTACCAATTCTAATCTTTTCCAGCACCAGTCTGCAGCCTTCAGCAATTCAAGGGCACATTAAACTTTCTTTTAAATGAGTTGAGGGTTTCTGTCTCCATCACCAAATCAAGCAGAGAGCTCCAGACACCCACTACGCACTGGGTGAAATAGCTTTTCCTCATGCTCCCTTTGATGTGCCTACCAAAACTGTTAAATCTGGGCCCCAGGTTACTGACCTCTCCATGAGGGAAGATACATCTTTCCCATTCACTCCATCCAAGCTCCTCATTAAGTTGAACTCCTCAGATGAATCACCCCTAAGCTTCTTGTCATAGAGATGTACAGTATGGAAACAGATTGTTCAGTCCAACACATCCGTGCTGACCAGATATGCTAACCTAATCTACCTCCATTTGTCAGCACCTGGCCCATATCCCTCTAAACCCTTCCTATTCATATACCCATCCAAATGCCTCTTAAATGTTGTAATTGTACCAGACTCATCCACTTCCTCTGGCAGCTCATTCCATACACGTACCACCCTCTGTGTGGAAAAAGTTGCCCCTTGGGTCTCTTTTATATCTTTCCCCTCTCACCCTAAACCTATGCCCTCTAGTTCTAGACTTCCCCCACCCCAGAGAAAAGACCTTGTCTATTTATCCTATTCGAGCCCCTCATGATCTTATGAACCTCTATAAGGTCACCCCTCAGCTTCCGACGGTCCACAGATAAAGGCCCCAGTCTGTTCAACCTCTCCCTGTAGCTCAAATCCTCCAACCCTGGCAACATCCTTGTAAATCTTTTCTGAAACCCCTTTCAAGTTTCACAACATCCTTCCGATAGGAAGGAGACGAGAATTGCGCACAACATTCCAAAAGTGGCCTAATCAATCTCCTGTTCCTCAGATGCTGCCTGACCTGCTGTGCTTTTCCAGCACCACGCTCTCGACTGTAATCTCCAGCATCTGTGGTCCTCATGTCTGCCTCATTACAGCCTTGATCTAGTATTCAATACCTTGCCTAATGGAGTGCACCTCATGATGTATTTGCCACCTTGTTCACCTGCTCTGCCACCATCAGGGAGCTATGGACATGGACCACACGCCTGCTGTTTTTATCCTTTTGGTTTCTCCATCTTCCATTCGCTACCTTCCCACCTACTCAACCAGACACTACCTGCAGTCAGTCTTTTCATCAATTACTTGGCTAATTTGTGTTCCCTACAAATTTCCCAGTCATGCCTTGGAGCCATGTCGAACAGTGGAAACTATTTTCCACCAAGTATTGTCCATTGTTTCCTGTTATTGAGCCAACTCAGCTGAATTGCCCATGGGCCTTGGTCTTTCTAACTAGTCTGCAGTGAGACTTTTGTCAAATGCCTTACTAAGGCCCATGTAGATGTTTTTTTAACCCCCACACTACCGCCTAAGTGCGGTAGTGCTTATTTTATCCCCAGCACCCATGGTGTGTGTGTGTGTGTGTTTGTGCAGGTGTGAGACACAGTGAAAGACACAAAGTGCACAAATCTTTATTCAATTCCACCACCAGGACGATAGGAAAACATCCGAGTGGCCAGTGACAAACACTGCCCTTCACATCAAAGGGCAGTGCTGAGTGATCAAAACAGTGAAAAGGTCCATGTAGATAACATCTGCTGCACTACCCTAATTGGTCTATCTTGATGAATTCAATTAAGTTAGTAAGACACCTCTTACGTGAGCATAAGAGGTATAGTTAGTAAGTTTGCTGATGACATCAACATTGGTGGTGTAGTGGACAGTGAATAAGGTTACCTCAGATTACCACAGGATCTGGACCAGATGGGCCAATGGGCTGAGAAGTGGCAGATGGAGTTTAATTTAGGTAAATGTGAGGTGCTGCATTTTGGGAAAGCAAATCTTAGCAGGACTTATACACTTAATGGTAAGGTCCTAGGGAGTGTTGCTGAACAAAGAGACCTTGGAATACAGGTTCATAGCTCCTTGAAAGTAGAGTTGCAGGTAAATAGGATAGTCAAGAAGGTGGAGTGTCGGAAGCTCAGGGGTGAAATTGTAGAGGTTTATAACATTATGGGGGGCATGTATAGGGTAAATAGACAAAGTATTTTGCCTGGGCTGGAGTCCAGGACTAGAGGGCATTTGTTTAGGGTAAGAGGCAACATTTTTGCTCAGAGGGTGTTATATGTATGGAATGGGCTGCCAGAGGAAGTGGTGGAAGCTGGTACAATTACAACATTTAAAAGGCATCTGGCTGGGTATATGAATAGGAAGGATTTGGAGGGATATGGGCCGGGTACTGGCAGTTGGAACTAGATTGGGTTGGGATATCTGGTTGGCATGGATGAGTTGGACCGAAGGGTCTGTTTCCATGCTGTACATCTCTATGACTCGACATGACCTTCCCATAATAAACCTCGTGACTCTGATTTAATCCAGTGGTGGTTTATCCGGTCTCAAATATAATAATTTGCTCAGCACTGAGATTGGAGTGACCAGTCCATAATTATTTGACCCATCCCTGGCATCTTTTTCAAATAATAGGAAAACATTCAAAGACCTCCCATCCTCTGGAAGCTCATCTGTATCCAGTGAGGATCGGAAAGTGATCCTTGGGACATCTGCTATTATCCTCCTTGGCTTCTTGAGGATGCAATTCTTCTGTTCCTCATGATTTATTCACCCCTTAGGTCTGTCCCCCAGCACTTCCCTGTTTACTTCATTGAACATTTCACATCCCTCTTTAATCGCCTGTGATACCCCTTTTGTGAAAAGACAAACTGCTAGTTGAGCATTCAGTCTACATTGTCTGCTTCCATGTACTAGATTAGAGTGATGCTGGAAAAGCACTGCAGGTCAGGCAGCATCTGAGGAGCAGATAAATCGATGTTTTGGACAAAAGCCCTTCATCAGGACTGAAGGCAGGGAGCCTCCAGGGGGGAGAGATAAATGGGAGGGGGGTGGGGCGGGGAGAAGGTATCCAAGAGTACAATAGGAGAATGGGGAGTGGGGATGGAGGTGATAGGTCTGAGAGGAGGGTGGAGTGGATAGGTGGGAAGGGAGGTTGGCAGGTAGTGGAGTGGATAGGTGGGAAGGGAGGTTGGCAGGTAGGACAGGTCATGAGGATGGTGCTGAGCTGGTAGATTGGAGCTAGGGTACGGTGGGGGGAGGGGAAATGAAGAAACTGGTGAAGTCCACATTGATGCCTTGGGGTTAAAGTATCAATGAGTAGGAGTTATATCTTCATAGTGCACTGTTTTGTTTGTGGATAAAATGTATTCATTAATAATAAACAGTAGTTCTTGTTAAGTATGGGAGCTTGGTTTTTTGTTAACCTGATTTCTACGCACATGTAACTCGGGGGCTGTGTGTACTTTGAGCCATTATTAATGGGGTTTGAGGATCAGCACACTTCCCCAAGGGGCTGGTGACATTGTTTATTCCTGCTCTGTTTCTGCCTATCAATCAAGTCTCAATCCGTACTTATATAGTTCTCCCAAGGCCATGCACTCTAACTTTGTTTATTAACCTCATGTCCTTGTTATGGTGGGGTTAGGGGCGGAGGTGTGGGATATGGATGAGGTGAGTTGGAGGGCATCCTCAACCATGTGGGAAGGGAAATTGTGGTCTTTGAAGGAGGCCATCTGGTGTGTTCTGTGATGGAAATGGTTCTCCTGGGAGCAGATACGGTGGAGGAATTGGGAATATGGAGGAGGTAGGGTGGGAAGAGGTGTAATCCAGGTAGTTGTGGGTTTGTAAAAAAAAAAATGTCAGTGTCAAGTCAGTTGTTTTTGATGGAGGGGTCCAGGAAGGGGAGGGAGGTATCAGAGATGGTCCAGGTGAATTTTACTGGTAGGTACAACACTCCATGGTGATTCTTTTGCTCTTCATGTACCGATAATGAACCTTTGGATTTTCCTGAATTGTACTAGTGTTCATATCTACACTTTTCTTTCATAAACCCCTTTTTTTAACTTCTAGATGTTCTAGATTTTCTGGTATCACTTAAAACATTAGCCCGTTAATGCTTTTAAGGTATTCTCCCAATGTGTGGTCATCAACTTGCTTCTCATAGCCCTCCATTTGTTCGATCAGATTTAACACCCTTGTTTCAGAATGATCTACATGTTATTGAAACTTTACATAAAACCAGGTTCGATTCCAGCCTTGGGTGACTGTCTGTGTGGAGTTTGCACATTCTCCCCGTATCTGCGTGGGTTTCCTCCCACAATCCAAAGAATTGCAGGTCAGGGGGATTAGCCAAGCTAAATTGCCCACAGTGTTAGGTGTATTAGTCAGAGGGAAATGGGTCTGGGTGGGTTACTCTTTGGAGGGTTGGTGTGGACTGGTTGGGCCAAAGGGCCTGTTTCCACACTGTAGGGAATCTAAAGGTTTACAGGTTGTTCTGCTAAAATATGCATTTTGTTAACACAATTTCGTTGTGATGTGATTGACAAATTGGGGACACTTTCTTAAGTGTGAACTTTTCAAACGTGTGGTTGTAACATAATTACATCACCAATATTTTAAATGCTGTTTCTAGAGTACAGTCAGTTCTTCTCTAACGCGATGGTTACGTTCTCATTTCTCAAAGGTTCCTTTACAGCACAATGGCTAACTAATCCCTTTCTTAGTGCACAACACTAAATCCAAAGTAGCCCAATTCTTCAACATCCTGCTCTATTATTGCAATTACAACACCAAGGGGTCAATGCATTGTTTAATGTAAACCAGAGACAGCTATCACTGTTTAAGCAGAGTGTTTAGTCAGCTTTTGTAAACAGAGACGTCATCCTATCTTTGAAATGAAACGAAACAAAAGAGCTCCAAACATTACTGAGGCCAGATAGTAACATTAGTAACCAGAAACTAACAGAAACAGGCTGCATGACAGCTTCCTCTACACTGTCCCCATCTCACTCCCAGCACAGGGTCAGGTACAGTAAAGGTCATTCTACACTGTCCCCCCCATCAAACCCTCCCAGGTCAGCAACAGCATGTGGTTAACTATAGGTAAAGTTCCCTCTACAGTGTCCCCATCAAACACTCCCAGGACAGATACAGAGGTTAGATACAGAGTAAAGCTCTCTCTACACTGTCCTCATCAAACACACTCAGGATAGACAGGGCGAAGTTAGATACAGAGTAAAACTCCCTCTACACTGTCCCCATCAAATACTAGAACATAGAACATTACAGCGCAGTACAGGCCCTTCGGCCCTCAATGTTGCGCCGACCTGTCATACCAATCTGAAGCCCATCTAACCTACACTATTCCATGTACGTCCATATGCTTGTCCAATGACGATTTAAATGTGCTTAAAGTTGGCAAATCTACCATTGCAGGCAAAGCATTCCATACCCTTACTACTTAGGGTGTAGGTTTGCTCGCTGAGCTGTAGGTTTGATATCCAGACGTTTCGTTACCTGGCTAGGTAACATCATCAGTGGCGACCTCCAAGTGAAGCAAAGCTCATCTCCTGCTTTCTGGATGGGGTTCCTGGGGTTTGTGGTGATGTCATTTCCTGTTCATTTTCTGAGGGGTTGATAGATGGCATCTAGATCTATGTGTTTGTTTATGGCGTTGTGGTTGGAGTGCCAGGCCTCTAGGAATTCTCTGGCATGTCTTTGCTTAGCCTGTCCCAGGATAGATGTGTTGTCCCAGTCGAAATGGTGGGTTTTTTCATCCATGTGTAGGGCTGCGAGGGAGTCGTGTCTTTTTGTGGCTAGCTGGTGTTCGTGTATCCTGGTGGCTAACTTTCTTCCTGTTTGTCCTACGCAGTGTTTGTGGCAGTCCTTGCATGGAATTTTTATAGATGACGTTGGTTTTGTCCATGGGTTGTACTGGGTCTTTTAAGTTTGTACGTTTGTGTTTGAGAGTGTTGATGGGTTTGTGTGCTACTAGGATTCTGAGGGCTCTCAGTAGTCTGGCTGTCATTTCTGAAACTTCTTTGATGTATGGTAAGGTGGTTAGGGCTTCTGGCTGTGTTTGGTCTGCTTGTCGTGGTTTGTTCTTGAGGAATCTGCTCACTATATTTTTTGAGTATCCGTTCTTCTTGAATACGTTGTATAGGTGGTTCTCCTCTGTTTTCTGAAGTTTGTCTTTGCTGCAGTGTGTGGTGGCTCGTTGGAATAGTGTTCTGATACAGCTTCATTTGTGTGTGTTGGGATGGTTGCTGGCGTAGTTAAGAAGAACGGATACTCAAAAAACACAGTGTGCAGATTCCTCAAGAACAAACCACGACAAGCAGACCAAACACAGCCAGAAGCCCTAACCACCTTACCATACACCAAAGAAGTTTAAGAAATGACAGCCAGACTACTGAGACCCCTCGGAATCCTAGTAGCACACAAACCCACCAACACTCTCAAACAAAAACTAACAAACTTAAAAGACCCAGTACAACCCATGGACAAAACCAACGTCATCTATAAAAATTCCATGCAAGGACTGCCACAAACACTATGTAGGACAAACAGGAAGAAAGTTAGCCACCAGGATACACGAACACCAGCTAGCCACAAAAAGACACGACCCTCTCTCCCTCATAGCCCCACACACAGATGAAAAAAATCACCATTTCTACTGGGACAACATATCTATCCTGGGACAGGCTAAGCAAAGACATGCCAGAGAATTCCTAGAGGCCTGGCACTCCAACCACAACGCCATAAACACACACATAGATCTGGATGCCATCTATCAACCCCTCAGAAAACGAACAGGAAATGACATCACCACAACCCCCAGGAACCCTATCCAGAGAAAGATATAAATAGAAAGCAGGAGACAACAGCTTCGCTTCACTTGGAGGTCGCCACTGATAATGTTACCTAGCCAGGTAATGAAACGTCTGGATATCAAACCTACAGCTCAGCGAGCAAACCTACACCCTAAACCTCAACCTGAGCTACAAACCTTCACAAACCTTGCGAAACCCTTACTACTCTGAGTAAAGAAACTACCTCTGACATCTGTCCTATATCTATCACCCCTCAACTTAAAGCTATCTGTCACTATACTTGGAAAAAGACTCTCCCTGTCCACCCTATCTAACCCTCTGATTATCTTATATGTCTCTATTAAGTCATCTCTCAACCTTCTTCTCCCGAACGAAAACAGCCTCAAGTCCTTCAGCCTTTCATCGTAAGACCTTCCCTCCATACCAGGCAACATCCTAGTAAATCGCCTCTGCACCCTTTCCAAAGCTTCCACATCCTTCTTATAATGCGGTGACCAAAACTGTACACAGTACTCCAAGTACAGCTGCACCAGAGTTTTGTACAGCTGTAGCATAACCTCATGGTTCCAGAACTTAATCCCTCTATTAATAAAAGCTAAAACACTGTATGCCTTCTTTACAACCCTGTCAACCTGAGTGGCAACTTTCAAGGATCTGTGTACATGGACACCGAGATCTCTCTGCTCATCTACACTACCAAGAATCTTACCATTAGCCCAGTACTTTGCATTCCAGTTACTCCGACCAAACCTTATCGAACGCCTTGCTGAAATCCATATATACCACATCAATCGGTTTACTCTCATCTACCTGTTTGGTCACCTTCTTAAAGAACTCAATAAGGTTTGTGAGGCACGACCTACCCTTCACAAAACTGTGCTGACTATCCCTAATCAAATTATTCTTTTCTAGATGATAATAATTCCTATCTCTTATAACCTTTTCCAACCGACTGAAGTAAGGCTCATTGGTCTATAATTACCTGGGTTGTCTCTACTCCCCTTCTTGGACAGGGGAACCACATTTGTTATCCTCCAGTTTTCTGGCACTATTCCTGTAGACAATGACGATTTAAAGATCAATACCAAAGGCTCAGCAATCTCCTCCCTGGCTTCCCAGAGGATCCTAGGATAAATCCCATCCAGCCCAGGGGACTTATCTATTTTCACACTCTGCAGGATTTCTAATACCTCTTCCTTGTGAACCTCAATCACACCCAGTCTAGTAGCCTGTATCTCAGTATTCTCCTTGACAACATTGTCGTTTTCTAGAGTGAATACTGTTGAAAAATATTCATTTAGTGCTTCCCCTATCTCCTCTGACTCCACACACAACCTCCCACTACTTCCTTGATTGGCCCTAATCTTACTCTCGTCATTCATTTATTCCTTAAATACCTATAGAAAGCCTTAGGGTTTAGCCTGATCCTATCCGCCAACAACTTCTCATGTCTCCTCCTGGCTCTTCTGAGCTCTCTCTTTAGGTCTTTCCTGTCTGCCTTGTAACCCTCAAGCGCCCTAACTGAGCCTTCACATCTCATCCTAACATAAGCCTTCTTCTTCCTCTTGACCAGAGATTCCACTTCCTTCGTAAACCACGGCTCGCATGCTCTACAGCTTCCTCCCTGCCTGACAGGTACATACTTATCTAGGACACACAGTAGCTTTCCCTTGAATAAGCTCCACATTTCTATGTGGCCATCCCCTGCAGTTTCCTTCCCCATCCCATGCTTCCTAAATCTTGCCTAATCGCATCGTAATTGCCTTTCCCCCAGCTGTAACTCTTGCCCTGTGGTATACACCTATGCCTTTCCATCGCTAACGTAAACATAACAGAATTGTGATCGCTATCACCAAAGTGCTCACCTATTTCCAAGTCTAACACCTGGCCGGGCTCATTACCCAGTACCAAATCTAATGTGGCTTCGACCCTTGTTGGCCTGTCTACATACTGTGTCAGGAAGCCCTCCTGCACACACTGGACAAACACTGACCCATCTATAGCACTTGTACCCAGTCAATATTTGGAAAGTTGAAGTCCCCCATGACAACTAACCTGTCTCTCACTCCTATCGAGAATCATCTTTGCTATCCTTTCCTCTACATCTCTGGAACTATTCTAGAAAACTCCCAACAGGGTGACCTCTGCTTTCCTGTTTCTAACCTCAGCCCATACTACCTCAGTTGACGAGTCCCAGCATACTCTCGGGATAGAGACAGGACAGAGTTAAATACAGAAGAAAGTTATATTCTTTTAAACTGACGGTAATGCGCTCTCCACACTATTTTAGCCCTAAATGACTCTCAGTCTACACAGCCTGATATTTCACTCCAGCATCTTGTCGTTCTGTACAGCAGGTTATTTTCCTGATTTAGAGTCACTCATTGGGATTAGTAAGTACAAGGTCAGGCTGTGTGGTGGTGACCTACACCTAACCTATCAACTTTGTTCAAAAGATCATGTTTAACAAACACACAAAGGCACCAGGCTCCCAGTGTGACACACACACAAACCGGCTCACACTGTAATGCTCTCTCTCTCTCTCTCACACACATGCATGCACACACAAGGCTCAGAGTAACACACACACACACAAATAACCTTAAACACGAGAGTCATTTCTAATGGAGCCACACAAGGGTGGCAGAGGCAATAATTGGTGTATATTTTGATCATGGACTGAACAGATGATGGAATTGAGTTGGTCAGATTGTACTGGATTGAGGCTTCTTGCCTGAAACGTCGATTTTCCTGCTCCTCAGATGCTGCCTGACCTGCTGTGCTCTTCCTGCACCACTCTCTCGACTCTGACTCTCCAGCATTTGCAGTCCTTATTTTCTCCTGCACCGGATTGGAGGCGTGCCTACACAGAACACTAGGTAATACTGATTCGAGTGCTCCGGTCTGTGTGTGCTTATTTGTATTCAGCTGCAACCATACTCCGTCTCAATGTCTGACAATGAGGCAGCAAACAGGTCAAATTGATTCAATTTGTCTCCGGACCTTCTCAGAGGCCAGTCTGTCCAGTGCTCTCTGACGGTGAATGACCAACACAGAGAAGATGATGGAGAGTGTTAGCACGGTGCCTTCGAACCTCCAGAACAGAGTCTCCTCCATCAGTGCGGAGCGGCAGCTGCAGAGGCACACAGTACAGCATTCTGAAACAGCCTCAGTAGGATAGGTTAGAGTCATAGACAGTCCAGCGGTCAACTGTGCAACTGAATATCCCTACCCCTCCCAGCTCCATTCCAGACAAGACACCCCACAACATCCCCATGAGCAAAGAACCCAGCAATCCCTACCTTTTATATTCCTCTCGCTGGGACTCTGAGCAATTGATCTTTTCCACAAATCCTGTTGTACTGCAGGCTTCTCGGGTTTTCTGTAAAGACCACAGGAGTCAGACTGTGATCAACAAATTGCTCAGGTGCTGGGCAAGGCCCCGTCTGTCTGCCTCTGCCACTCCCCCTTTCCCCCGGCACAGGGACCCAAACCCTCCCTTTACACCCACACTCCCAGCAGTAGCCTTTACAGGACACTTACCACCTCAAAGCGTGTGCACTCCTTACAGCTCTCTGCCACAAAGAATTGTTCGACCTGCCAACACGGGGCATTTGAAACGGTGCTCACTGTGAATAGACAGCAACATGGAACTACACGGACAACACAATAAATCTCCCTCTACTCTTCTAAACTGAATGTAAACCTCTCTCTACGCTGCTCCCCATCAAACACTCCAAGATACAGGGACAGCACAGGGTTACATACACAGTAGAGCTCCCTCTATGTGTCCCCTACTAAACATTCCTGGGACAGCACGGGGTTAGATACAGTGTAAAAATCCCCTTACACTGTTCCTCACTATCAAACACTCGCAGGACAGGGGCAGCATAGGATTAGGTACAGAGTAAAGCTCCCTCTACACTATCTCTCCCCCTGCCATCAAACACTCCTGGGACAGGGACAGCATGGGGTTCAATGCAGAGCAAAGCTTCCTCTACACATTCCCCATTCGGTAGAAAAGGCAGTGGAGTGAATGTCTGAAATGCTCTACTCTGTGAGTGGGGTGGGGTGGGGGGAATGTTACTGAATTGATCCTTAGATGCGGGTGACGCTGCCTGGGTCAGCACGTATTGCCCATCCCTAATTGCCCCTTTAGAAGGTGGTAGTGGGCTGCCAAGTGCAGTTGCTTTGGGAGCCCACCCCGTGCTGTTAAGGAGGGTTTGTGCTGCAAAGGATTGACTCTCAGGTCAGAAATTCTCTTCAAGTGTTTCCCTCCTGCTAAATGCTGAGGGAACCTGTTAAAGCCGATCTCTTGGTTACTTGTCCCAGTTATTTCCTTCCATGCCTGATGTAAAATGCATCTTATAATGTTCGTGTATAGTGCCAGGGCTGCTCTTACCCAGCAAGGTGCTCGCTAAATAACAGTTGTTCATTTTGAACAAAGTAGGAAGATACCTGAATCTTTTCCTTCACGTGATGTCAGAGATTCACTGAACCTGAAAGATAATAACAGACGTATCACGACTGCCAGTACTTCACGTCTCATTCTTACCAGCTGGATTGATTTCCCGTTCCTGTAGGCAGGGTCACTGGACAGTGATCAGGAGCAGGACTGCGGCTGATTTGTGAAGCCATAGGACATGGAAACAGATCCTTCAACCAAACCTGCCATTGCCAACCAGTGTCCCAAACTAAATTAGTCGCTTTGTCTGCACTTGGCCAATATCCCTCTAAATATTTCCTGTCCACATGCCTATCCAAACATCTTTTAAATGTTGTAACTGGACTTAGTTCCACCACTTCCTCTGGCAGCTCATTCCATATAAGCACCATCCTCCGTGTGAAAAAGGTCCCCCATCTCTCTTCAGATCATTAGCAGGAACCCTGGCTGTTACTCTCCCAGAGATTTAATGGGGTTCGGGGTGTAATACACCAATATTTAACCGGCATCTCCAAATCAATATTTAATGGGGCTGTGTTTAACAATCTGGATATTTCATGGGGATCAGAATTTAACACTCCGGATATTTAATGGGGCTTGGGGCGTAACAAATCGGATCTTTAATGGGGTTTGATTTCTAACTCACCGGATATTCAACATGAAGAGATAGAACAGAGTAAGTAGGAATGATTGGCTGGTGTTTGTGCAGCTGAAAGCCTGGCCATGCCTGCAGCTGCTGACTGGATCCTGGGCCTCCTGTGATTCACAATTCAAAGACATGATTTGAGAGCAGCAAATGGTAGAGCTTGCACCAGTCTGGAGAGCTTGCATAGGATCAGGCGTCATTATGGGGAATCCTTGTAATCATTCCGAGCCACGGAGCAGGTTTCTGGCAAATAACAACAAGGTGCAGGTATGATGACATGAATCTCCGCGTATGACCCCACGCCCCAACATTCATCAAATAACCCCTGTATCTAAAACTCAGGCAGATCACACCACCTGACACCATCATTCTCAGGGCCAACTCTCCGCCTACACCACCCCCAAATTGCAGGGACACACCAGACCCCCGCAAACCGCAGGGACACCTATTCCCCCTACACTCCCTAAACCCCAGGGACACCTCTCCCCACAAACCCCTGGGACACCACTCTCCGCTACACCCCGCAAACCCCAGGGACACCACTCTCCGCTACACCCCGCAAACCCCAGGGACACCACTCTCCGCTACACCCCGCAAACCCCAGGGACACCACTCTCCGCTACACCCCGCAAACCCCAGGGACACCACTCTCCGCTACACCCCGCAAACCCCAGGGACACCACTCTCCGCTACACCCCGCAAACCCCAGGGACACCACTCTCCGCTACACCCCGCAAACCCCAGGGACACCACTCTCCGCTACACCCCGCAAACCCCAGGGACACCACTCTCCGCTACACCCCGCAAACCCCAGGGACACCACTCTCCGCTACACCCCGCAAACCCCAGGGACACCACTCTCCGCTACACCCCGCAAACCCCAGGGACACCACTCTCCGCTACACCCCGCAAACCCCAGGGACACCACTCTCCGCTACACCCCGCAAACCCCAGGGACACCACTCTCCGCTACACCCCGCAAACCCCAGGGACACCACTCTCCGCTACACCCCGCAAACCCCAGGGACACCACTCTCCGCTACACCCCGCAAACCCCAGGGACACCACTCTCCGCTACACCCCGCAAACCCCAGGGACACCACTCTCCGCTACACCCCGCAAACCCCAGGGACACCACTCTCCGCTACACCCCGCAAACCCCAGGGACACCACTCTCCGCTACACCCCGCAAACCCCAGGGACACCACTCTCCGCTACACCCCGCAAACCCCAGGGACACCACTCTCCGCTACACCCCGCAAACCCCAGGGACACCACTCTCCGCTACACCCCGCAAACCCCAGGGACACCACTCTCCGCTACACCCCGCAAACCCCAGGGACACCACTCTCCGCTACACCCCGCAAACCCCAGGGACACCACTCTCCGCTACACCCCGCAAACCCCAGGGACACCACTCTCCGCTACACCCCGCAAACCCCAGGGACACCACTCTCCGCTCCAAACCCCAGGGACACCCCTCCCCCTCCCGCGGGTGTTTATTCTGGAACATTCCAGCGGGGCCCACAGCAGTAATTCTTTCCCCCTCCCCCTATCCCGGTTATTTCACTCTTTCCCCGGGTATGTTTTCCTTCTCTCTCTCTTTCACCTTCTGCCTGTTTTTTTTCGCCGCCGCCATCTCCTGGCGGGACGCCGACGATCGCCACCGGGCCAAGCGCGACCCCCCCGCCCCCGGCGCCACAACAGCGTCCCCTGCAGCAGGCAGGACCAGGGGGAAGTAACCTCCCTGAAGGGCACCTCCCAGCGGCCAGCACAAGCAGCACCGACCTAGTCCTCCAGGAACAGTGCCGCCCTGCAGGTTGGAGTTGGCTCTTCAGGAACGCTACTTAGGAGAAATTCACCCAACACCCTCAGTCATTCAGAGGGGCAAAGGCAGCAGATAGAGGGGAACTTGTTCCCTTCTGAGCCCCTCACCCTCCTGACTTAAAAATATATTGCTATTCCTTCAGTGGAGCTGGATCATGTTTCAAATCCAGTAAGCTCAGAGGATGTTGTGACTGGAGAAACCCGGCGCAGGTTCAAACAATCCCTGCAGAGTCCAAGAGGGGAAACATCAACTCCAGCAGAACCTCAACTCCCATAGACTTTGTGATTGGGAGATGCCGGTGTTGGACTGGGGTGGACTGGGTTGATTTTTAACCCCATAGACTTTGTAAGTCTCACCGACTCCGGCAGGGATCAGTTTATCTACTCTAAGAACATAGGAATTTAGCCCTTCAAATCAGCTGCACTATTCAATACAATCATAATCTGGCTTGTGTCTCAGCTTCTGCCACTTGGCTCAATAATATTCCATAATTTTGTTTCTTGATCAGTGAAGGCTGCAGAAGGCTCCTTTTTAACACAAGCTCCAAACAAGATCACTTGGGGTATACGCTGATAAGGATAGATGGTTATGGCCAGCTTTCAAAATCCATGAATAAATATATCTCTAAAACATTATACACTTACAATTTACCAAAACAAAAATCAAAACCACCTCCAACAACCGGAGGGTCTGATTGTATGCAAATATCAATAAAAATATTTATTTGTCAAAACAGTATTTATGAATGATCAGGATACAGAGGGAGACATGCACAGAGAGGCGTGGACGGATGGACAGGGATTTCTGAATAACTATTTACAAAACTCGTCATTTAGAAAGGCCAGACCACAGAGGAAGTGTACAGCACCCATTTGGAGTCCCAGGCGAGATGCAGCTTTCTCATCGAGAGGGGACCATGAAGGATCCAACAGTCAGCAGAGGCTGTGACCAATGCTCAGAGCTTAGATTAGAGTGGTGCTGGAAAAGCACAGCAGATCAGGCAGCATCTGACGAGCAGGAAAATCGTCGTTTCGGGCAGCAGCCCTTCACCAGGAATGCTCAGAGCTGCACTGTCTCGGTCACTCAGTGGCCGTGAGGGGAGGGCAGGAGGCTCGCGGTCCTTAGCAAGTGCTTGACGTCCCATTTCACATCTCATCGGCATGCCCAGGTTTAACAGGGAGGGTATTCCCTAGGAGTGCTTCTGTCTGTGGTCCTTGCTGGAGATGCCCCGTGCTTGGGATTGGCATGCCAGAGTCGGATGTGTCCTCCTGCCTTTCAGACGAGGAGTTGCCGACAGAATCCTGGAGCTGTGAATCTTCAGGGTGGCTGACCCTCAGCCTCTGGGACATCTGCCCCACTGGAGCTGAGCGGTTCCCTTGCTCCTGGGAATTGTTGCTGAACAGGTCAGCTTCTTCCTGCAGGTGCACGGATCCCTGGGCATCAGAGAGCGACCTGTCAGGAAGTCCCGATATCCGGGAGGCTTCCAGCTCAGTGAGGATTGTCCTGGAAATAACTAGCAGAAACATATTGGGGAAAGATAAATAACAATGCTATGGAAAGGAAACAAAGCCTTCATTCTGCAAAATCTGCTTATTCATATCCCCTCTCCTTTATCTCCTCCGTGCATACAGAACTATGGGATCAGCAAACCAACACAGCACAGGGATTTTAGATACACACTCAAACGCAGCCTGGAGGCAGTGCTGCACTGTCAGAGGGTCAGCGCCGAGGGAGCACCGCACTGTCGGAGGGCATATGATTTGTTAGGACACTGCTAGAGTATTATGTACAGTTTTGAAATCCACATTCTAGGAGAGGAGAGGGTGCAGTGGAGGTTTATGAGGATGTTGCCTGGGCTGAAGAGTTTTCGTTATGAAGAGAGACTGGACTGATGTGGAGCAGAGGGGAGGGAGGAGAGGACATGGCTAGATCTACAGTTTCTCCTGTGTGGAGGGATTAGTGACCAAGGTAGGGCAGGATGTTTCAAGGAGACATGGGGAAACTTGTTGCCACTCAGAAGGTGGTGGGAATCTGGAACTCACTGCCTGTAAGGGTGGGAGAGGCAAAAACAAACAAACATTCAAAGTATTAATCTACTTAGATGTACACTTTGAGGAGAAAGTGAGGTCTGCAGATGCTGGAGATCAGAGCTGGAAATGTGTTGCTGGAAAAGCGCAGCAGGTCAGGCAGCATCCAGGGAACAGGAGAATCGACGTTTCGGGCATAGGCCCTTCTTCAGGAATG
>NC_057760.1:3015003-3017331 GCF_004010195.1 Chiloscyllium plagiosum | reverse complement strand
ATGTGGGGTCGGTAGGGAGTGGGAGACGGAGAGGGGGCGGATGTGGGGTTGGGAGGAGGGGGAAATGGAGGGGTGAGGTGTGGAGCGGGGGGGGGGGGGGGGGGAAGGTTCTAGAGTTGACTTTACCAACACCACCCCTCTTCCCAATGCCACCCCCATCCCGTGCTCACTCCTGAGAATTTCTTTAATCCTCACCCATGTTGTCCTCAGCGCACTGGCCAATCAGCCTGTCATCTCTGTCCTAGCTCTCTGTAGGAGCAATTCACCTCCTGCTCATTTCCCAGTGGCCTTGCACATTTCAGAATGTGCACTCCACATCCTTATCTTTCCCTCTATCCCCTCCCCCTTTTCCAATACCTAAGCCCCGCATCCTCCAGCTCTGCACCGCACCCCCCCCAGTGGGCAGACTGCCTCCCTTGTGATTCTGTCTGAACCTCTCGCGAATGTCAGCACCTCGGTCACAATCACCTCTCACTCTGAGCACTCCAAGGAGAACACTCCCAGCTTCTCCCATCCCGATACTGGCTTGAAATCCCTCAATCCGGTAACTGTTCTTGTTCGCCGGGGTCACTGGACATTTCCGAGATTTGGCAGGTGGGACTGAGGGTTTCTTCACGAGTTGGTGGGAATATGGAATTCCGAACACAAACCAATCAGCCCTGTTACAGACGGGCTGAACAGCCTCCTTGGGCACCGACGGTGTCTGTTTGTATTGTTCAGCACATCCTTCTTAAAGTGGACATTGGGACCTTATACAAACTGCTCTCTCCCGGTCCTCCTGCGCCCACTCTGGTTATCCCACATCCTTTCTCAGCATACCTCCAACATCGCTTCACCGTTAGCGAGCAGCCCTCAGCTACCTGGCATTTCCTCCTTGGACTCCCCAACCACTGTCACCTCTTTCTGCTCCCCCCTCACTCTCGAATATTTAAAGCTGGTGTTACCCAGTTCCTGCCAGCCCTGATGCTGCCTGTGGATTTCAGAAAGAAATGGCAGCTTACCTTGGTCAGGGGTAGGTTACTGGGCAGCACGATACCCTCCTGAGTGAGCAGTCGCTTCTCCTCCTCGGTCAGTATCAGATCAGGGTAAGGCTGGGAAAGGACAGAAGATCAGGCAATCAGGCCTGTTACTGGCTACGTCCGATCCCACAGATCAGGGGGTCAGTCCTGTTACTGGCTACGTCCGATCCCACAGATCAGGGGGTCAGCCCTGTTACTGGCTACGTCCGATCCCACAGATCAGGGGGTCACCCTGTTACTGGCTACGTCCGATCCCACTGATCAGGGGGTCAGCCCTGTTACTGGCTACGTCCGATCCCACAGTGAATCCTGGCCTGAAAGACCATAACTTCAAATTTTTCACTTTGATTCCTGTGGTGGTCATTTACTGAATGTCTTCACCAGAGGCTGATGTACTTTTAACAACGAAACATAAAATAAATACAAAAAAAGACAAAAACAATTGAAAACACCTTATTACACAAAAGAAAACTAATTCATTTTTTTTAATGCACAGATCAACCTTAAAGACACACAAACCCTCAGGGATAGGTCAGAGGGCACGCCTCCTGAAGGGGCTGCCTCTCACTGGGTACGGGGTCCCCCTCCCCCTCCTGAAGGGGCTGCCTCTCACTGGGTACAGGGTCCCCCTCCCCCTCCCCCTCCTGAAGGGGCTGCCTCTCACTGGCTACGGGGTCCCCTTCCCCCTCCTGAAGGGGCTGCCTCTCACTGGGTACGGGGTCCCCCTCCCCCTCCTGAAGGGGCTGCCTCTCACTGGGTACAGGGTCCCCCTCCCCCTCCTGAAGGGGCTGCCTCTCACTGGGTACGGGGTCCCCCTCCCCCTCCTGAAGGGGCTGCCTCTCACTGGGTATGGGGTCCCCCTCCCCCTCCTGAAGGGGCTGCCTCTGACTGGGATATGGGGTTCCACCCCCCTTTACTGAGTAGACAGTGGGTGATGTTGCCGACAGATGGATAGTTGGTGGCAACGTGGTGGTGTGGAAACGCCGGTTCCCGGATGGTCTCTTGCTGCTATATTTTATTTTGGGGAGTGCCTTGTCCTACCTACCATGAGGCAGTCAGCAGTTTCATTGTCACTGTCTGTCACACTGAGTGGTCTTTTCACACAGCCTGTCAGATCAGTCGCACTGTCCACAATACAGGCCTCTGGGAGCAGCATTGCTGTATTCCATCCCCCTGTAACACGGAACAACACGGTCACTACAACCCCATCCCCCGCCCCGGGGTCCCAGCCCCTACTGCCCCCACCTCCGCCCCGAGACCCCACCCCTACCCCCCCAGAGACCCCACCCCTACCCACTCACCCACCCAC
>NC_057760.1:3011086-3014921 GCF_004010195.1 Chiloscyllium plagiosum | reverse complement strand
TCCCCCCAGCGTCCCAACCCCCCCCGGCATCCCAGCCCCTTCCCCCAGTGAGTCTGGCCCGGGTTCCCACTCTCCCCCTCACCCTGCCTACCCTGGGCTCCTGCCCCTACCCGTCCCTGGTATCACTGACCGAGCTCAATGGAGACCAGGTCACCGTGGCTGGCTGCTCCCTGGGTTTTGATGTTGCTGACTCCATATACAAGCTGGTAGAGCATGCTTTGCCCTGTCCCAGTGTCAGGTCCCTGCTCACTTGGCTGAGGTGTCTCTGGACGGTGGTCATCTGAAATTCCACTGTCAGTCTCTGAAGCTGCTTCGAGGGTGTTCATTGAGCTGCTCAGAACCTCATTGGGATTAATCATTGTCTGGAACACTTCTTCGGATTCACTCTCGTTCAGACCCTGCCGAGCGAAAGAGAGAGAGAAAGAAAGAAAGAGAGAGAGAGACAACGAAGATTTCAAAGAGATGTTAATCAATTTAGAGTCAAAGTCATAGAGATATACAGCATGGAAACAGACCCTTCGGTCCAACCCGTCCATGCCGACCAGATATCCCAACCCAATCTAATCCCACCTAGCAGCACCCAGCCCATATCCCTCCAAACCCTTCCTATTCATATACCCATCCAAATGCCTCTTAAATTATGCAATACTTATACAATTAATGGGACGGCCCTGTGTAGTGTTGTAAAACATGAAACCTAAGGGGTCAGGTACATAATTCTTTTAAATTTGCATCACAGGTAGACAGGATGGTTAAGGAGCGTTCAGCATGCTTGCCTTCATTGCTCAGTCCTTTGGGTATAGGAGTTGGGGAAGTCATGTTGAAGTTGTACAGGACAATGGGGAGGCCTCTTCTGGAATGCTGTGTCCATTCTGATTTTATAGGAAGGATATTATTGAACTGGAGAGGGGTCAGAAAAGACTTACTAGGATGTTGCCGGGAATTGAGGGTTTGAGATATAAAAATAGACTGGAAAGGCTGAGAGTGTTTTTTAAAAACTGGAGTGTAGGAGGTTGAGGGGTGACCTTATTGATATTTATAAAATCAGAGGGGCATGGATAAGGTGAATGGCAGGTATCTTTCCCCTCAGGCAGGGGAGAGGTGTAAAACCAGGGTACATAGTTTTAAGGTAAGAGGAGAAAGATTGAAAAAGCATATGAGGGGTGATGTTTTTACAGAGTGGTTCGTGTATGGAATGAACTGCCAGAGGAAGTAGTGAATGCAGGTACAGTTACAACGTTTAAAATAATTTGGACAAGTTTATGAATAAGAAATGTTTGGAGGGACATGGGTCAAACGCAGGCAGGTGGGACTAGTTTAGTTTGGGAAACCTGCTCAGCATGGACTGGCTGCCAGCTGAAAGGGCTTTGCCTGATGAACTGCTTTTGCCCGAAACGTCGATTTTCCTGCTCCTCGGATGCTGCCTGACCTGCTGTGCTTTTCCAGCACCACTCTGATCTAAACTCTGGTTTCCAGCATCTGCAGTCCTTGCTTTTGCCTGGCTGGACCAAGGGTCTGTTTCCATGCTCTGTGACAACAGCAGCATTGATATAGCTGCTTGGCTGGAGTAAAACCTCCCGAGACACTGCACCGTGGCAGTAATCAAACAGCAAGTGACTCATGGTCTGGGCTGGGAGCTCAACAGCAGCTCAGAGATCAGCCAAAGATTTCGCAGCCATTCAGTACCCCCCCCCCGAGCTTGCTCCACCAGAGAACAAGATCACAGGTGATCTGGTTGTGTTCTCATCTCCACTTTCCCACCTCTCCCCCACAATACTCTCTGACCCCTTTATTCATCAAGAATCAATCTACCTCTGCCTTTAAAACTACTGAATGATCCCTGTCCACCCCCCACACCCGGTCCTCCAACCCTCTGGGAAAGGGGAGTTCTAGAAACTCAAGCTCCTCAAAGAGAAAATGATGTGCTTCTCTCTATCCTAAACCCTGCTGGAAGCAGGAGATCCACCAGGGCCCTAACTCAAAGCCACCTCTTATTTTTAATCTGTCTCCTCTCATCTTGGTTAGCCCTTTGTTGGGGAACATCCTTTCAGCACGTACCCCTCCTGCCCACACACACAGTCCAGTCCCTTCAGGATCCTACATGGTCTCAATTAAATCATCTCTCATTCTTCACAACCCCATTGGACACACACTAGACTGCTCAACGCCTCCTCTGAAGATGACCTCCTCAATGCTGAACGATATCCTCAATTACAACGATATCCTTTGTTAAATAACACACAAATTATCAGCAGCGTTAGGTCATTCAGCTCCACCGTTCAATAACATCACGGCTGATCTGTGTTTTGAATTCCAAATTTCCATCTAACCCCCAGGCACCACTGATTCCTTTGCCTGCATGATCAGGAGATCAATCCTGTACAACGACAGCAATACACCTCTTCCTGTTGATTTCATTCCCCTTGTAATAAACTACAACACTCCATTTCCCTCAGAATCACTAACTGAAAAGGGGAGGAGGGAACTCAAGAGCCAGAATGTACCACACTAATCGAAGCCAGCCACTACACTGGGGAGTTGGGGTCTGTACACCACTGTTTTCAGGCTCTCACTGTTGAGGAATTCTGGCATGTGCGTGTGTGTATGCAGTTGTACCTCCACTGAGCCACTCACAGGGGCTGTAGGAAGTGTCCACTCCTCCAGAACCTTTTCCGAAGTGGTGTCATTATCTTCCTGACCAGGATACAAGCTGTTTGAGGCAGAATATCCACTTTCCAGGAATACACTGTCTGGCTGATAGTAAACACCCAGGAGCTCCTCATTGCCTGCATTCATTCTTCTCAAACCTGGAACCAGGCAATAATCAATACTTGAGGCTTCCAGCATCCCCATCAAACTCTCCCAGGGACAGGGACAGGGACAGCACGGGGTTAGATACAGAGTAAAGTTCCCTCTACACTGTCCCCCATCAAACACTCCCAGGGACAGGGACAGCACAGGGTTAGATACATAGTACAGCTCCCTCTACACTGTCCCCCATCAAACACTCCCAGGGACAGGGACAGCACGGGGTTAGATACAGAGTAAAGCTGCCTCTACACTGTTCCCCATCAAACTCTCCCAGGGACATGGACAGCACGGGGTTAGATACAGAGTAAAGCTCCCTCTACACTGTCCCCCCATCAAACTCTCCCAAGGACAGGGACAGGGACAGCACAGGGTTAGATACAGAGTAAAGCTCCCTCTACACTGTCCCCCATCAAACACTCCCAGGGACAGGGACAGCACAGGGTTAGATATAGAGTACAGCTCCCTCTACACTGTCCCCCATCAAACTCTCCCAGGGATAGGGACAGCACAGGGTTAGATACAGAGTACAGCTCCCTCTACACTGTTCCCCCATCAAACACTCCCAGGGACAGAGACAGAATGGGGTTAGATACAGAGTAAAGCTCCCTCTACACTGTCCCCCATCAAACACTCCCAGGACAGGGACAGCACGGGGTTAGATACAGAGTAAAGCTCCCTCTACACTGTTCCCCCATCAAACATTCCCAGGGACAGGGACAGAACGGGGTTAGATACAGAGTAAAGCTCCCTCTACACTGTTCCCCCATCAAACTCTCCCAGGGACAGAGACAGCACAGGGTTAGATACAGAGTAAAACTCCCTCTACACTGTCCCCCCATCAAACACTCCCAGGGACAGGGACAGAACGGGGTTAGATACATAGTACAGCTCCCTCTACACTGTCCCCCATCAAACACTCCCAGGACAGGAACAGCACAGGGTTAGATACAGAGTAAAGCTCCCTCTACACTGTCCCCCATCAAACACACCCAGGACAGGGACAGCACGGGGTGAGATACAGAGT
>NC_057760.1:3007682-3009465 GCF_004010195.1 Chiloscyllium plagiosum | reverse complement strand
CGGGGTTAGAGGGGTTAGATACAGAGTAAGGCTCCCTCTACACTGTCCCCACATCAAACACTCCCTGGGACAGGGACAGCACGGGGTTAGATACAGAGTAAAGCTCTCTCTACACTGTCCCCATCAAACACTCCCAGGACAGGGACAGCACGGGGTTAGATACAGAGTAAGGCTCCCTCTACACTGTCCCCCATCAAACACTCCCAGGACAGGGACAGCACGGGGTTAGATACAGAGTAAGGCTCCCTCTGCACTGACCCTCATCAAACACTCCCAGGGACAGTGTAGAGGGAGCTTTACTCCGTATCTAACCCCGTGCTGTCCCGGGCCTAGGGGTGGGTGAGGGGGGGGGGGTCCCTGTCCTAGGGGTGGGTGATGGGGGGGGGATAGTGTAGAGGGAGCTTTACAAGTCCCATACACACACACACACAGAGAGAGAGTGTGGGCCTGCACTGACCTGGGGAGCCGGGCATAGACGGTGCAGGGCCCCGCACGGTTCAGGATGTGGACATCCTGGTGTAGGCCCTACCCCCCTCCTCCTCCTTGTCCAACCAGGGAGTCACTGCCCATAGCTACGCTCAGGTACACCCATCCGTCTGTGCATTGTCAGAGCGCCCTGCTCCTCCTCCCCCCCCCCCCAGCTGCCCCGAGGGTGACAACTCACCACCACCTCCATTACTGCGCATGCCCACCCGCACGCCGAACCCCAACGCTTTCGCTGATTGTGTCACCGCCGCGGCAGGCACCACCTCCAACCCACCCCTATTGGTCCGCGCGGACGCCAATCACATACTCCCCGCCCCACTCGCCTCAGGTGCAACCCACCTCCCTCCGATTGGTCTATTAGCACGCCAATCACCTAACAACACGTTCTTCCCCCTCCACTCACTGGGTGGGGCATCACCGCGGCAGGTACCACCCGCCTCCCTTGTGCGTCCCCTTCCACTGATTGGGTTACCGCTTCGCGGTGGGGACAGCGCCTCCGGCCGATTGGTCCGATCGCACGCTCATCACCCAAACCTCGCGGCTTTCATTGATTGGCACATCGTGGAGGCAGGGGCCATTACCACATCTTTCCGATTGTTCGATCCGCACGCCAATGATCTGGCCCCGCCCCTGTCCTGCCCATTAGGTGACGCCTATGACAGGCACTTTTGTCTTCTATTGAATAACCCAAACATCAATCAGAGATCCGGCTGTCGGATTGGACTATCTCCATGCCAATGACCAATCACCTAACACCCCGACAGCGATTGGGCGGTGTCCATATGCGCCCCGCCCATACGCCACGCCGTTGGGTGATCCTCGCACCGTAACCCCGCCTTCTGACTCCCCCTCTCCCAATTGGGCTGTCCAGGGTCAATCATACAGACGTCCCTATCGTTGATTGGGCACCGGGCTGTCACCCACCCCGGCTCCGGTCGCTGATTGGCTGGGAATGGTGTCAGGCCGGGGTTTGCCGTTCCAGCCCTAGCGGGAGGCGACTGAGGGGAAGAGGACCCGGGGCTGGCACCGGCCCTGTCCGTTCCTATTGCATTCCGGTCCCGCTGGAGGATTCCCTACCGCCGTGCCTGGGCCGATGGGGGGAGTCGGACCTGGGAAGGAGCCGCTGGAGCCGGGCCTGCTTCAGGCCATGAGCCCGAGCCTGGAGGTGAAGGTGGTCTCCCTGTTCCTCCTCTTGCTGCTGACCGCCCTCAGCGGCCTGCTGCCCCTCTGCGTGTTCCGGAGAGCGGCTGGAGGATCCGGGAGCGCGGGTAAGAGCGGCCGGTTACAATCCCAACTC
>NC_057760.1:2997843-3006886 GCF_004010195.1 Chiloscyllium plagiosum | reverse complement strand
GGTAGATGGACCCTCCCTGGGTGTTGTGGGGGGAGTGAGAGAGGGGAGGGTGAGGGGATAGATGGACCCTCCCTGGGCGTTGTGGGGGGAGTGAGAGAGGGGAGGGTGAGGGGGTAGATGGACCCCTCCTCTGGGCAGGAAGGTGCTGAGGGAACAAACATATTCGACTTTTGAGAGATGATCTGGTCACTGTGGCCTTCACTTTGTACCAAGACACTGGGGGGCTGTTATCCTCAATAACTTTGTGACTCTCTTAACTCACTCCTTGCCCCCCCCCCCCCCCAAGAGTTTTAATTCAGCCACGTGTTGATGAGATTTCACTCTTAAAACATCTAACATTCATTGAAGACTGTGAATCCTTCTTTGATAGGTCAGCGGCGAATTCTTAGTCTCCTCAGCTGCTTGGCGGGTGGTGTATTCCTAGCCACGTGTCTGTTGGATTTGCTTCCAGATTTCCTGTCTGACATGGCTGCAGTGCTGGACAAGATGAAAATTACAGTGAGTGCCATTTAAACTAATCCAGGCCTCAGGTATCATAAATCTGTCAATCATCTACACGTTCACCGTATACAAACCTGAGAGTTTGATACCACAGAACATTGTGAATTAGGGCTAAATCCGCATGGCACACTCTCTCGAGGAGGTAATGCCCTATAAATCTGTTAGAATTGTTTGAGCCAGTGGATGTGATCTATTTGGGTTTCCAGAAGGCCTTTGATGAGGTGCTGCACAGGAGGCTGCTAAGTTAGATAAGACCACATGGTGTAGGGTCAAAGTATGGTATGGGCGGAGAATTGGCTGACTTGCAGAAAGCAGAGTTGGGATAAACGAGTTTATACATTAATGATCTGGACGAAGGAACTGAAGGCATTGTTGCTAAATTTGCACATGACGCAAAGATAGAGGGACAGTTTTGAGGAAGCAAGGGGATGCAGAGAGACTTGAACAGGTTAGGGGAGTGGCAGATGGCATACAATGTGGGAGATGTGTGGTTTTGCACTTTGATAGGGCAAATAGACGCATAGACTATTTTCCATACAGGGAAAGTCTTCTGAAACCTGAAGCACAAAGGGACTTAAGGAGTCTTAGTTCAGGGTTCTCTTATTGTTAACAGGCGGATTCAGTTGGTAGTTCGAAAGGCAAGTGTAATGTTAGCATCCATTTTGAGAGGGCTAGAATACAAGAGCAGAGATATACAGCCTCAGCAATACAAGGCACTGGTCGCACCATGTTTGGAATATTGTGAACAGTTTGAGCTCCGTATCTAAGGAAGGATTTGCTGGCTTTGAGGTGGGGGTGGGGGGGGGTTCAGTGGAGATTTGTAAGAATGATCCCAGGAATGAAGGGCTTGTCATAGTGGTGGAGGTCTCTAGTCTATTCTCGAGGGAGTTGAGAAGGGTGATGGAGGATCTGATTGAAACTCGCAGGATCCTAAGAGGCCTGGATAGAGTGGGCGTCGGTAGTGGTTATGGTCGAGTGTGTGGTGCTGGAAAAGCACATCAGGTCAGACAGCATCCGAGGAACAGGAAAATCGACGTTTCAGGCAAAACCCTTACAATAAGAATGAGAGAAAGATATCTGTCCAACCCAGAGGTTCCCAGCCTCATTCCTGATGGCGGGCTTTTGCCCGAAATGTCAATTCTCCTGCTCCTCAGATGCAGCCTGACCTGCTGTGCTTTTCCAGCAACACACACTCGACTCTGAGTTCCAGCATCTGCAGTCCTCACTTTTGCCTATGGATGGTGGTTATGTCTGGGGAGGGAGTATGTGGCACCACTGGTATGGTAGAGGCCTTTAGAGACCAGTGGGCACTGCAGGCCCTGGGGTATGTTGTCACCCTGGGCAACACTATTTTAATTTTAGTAAGTTTCTGTTTGGTTGTATAAGTTTCCATTTGATTCTGATACAGTGCCCCAGCAGGGACTGTTTCATCATTATTGCTTTTGAACGAGTAAAGGGAGTTTTACTCTGTTTAATCCCCCTGCTGTTCCTGTCCCGGGAGTATTTGATGTGGATGATGTCAAGGGAACTTTAATTTCAGTTTGTTTTCATCAGAGAGAGCTTTGCTTTTCATTTTTGTTTTCTGCATTTAAAAAATGCGGTTGGGGGGGTGGAGCGGGGGAGGTTGGGATATCTGGTTGGCATGGACGAGTTGTAACTGAAGGGTCTGTTTCAGTGCTGCACGCCTCTAACTCTTTACTCTGTTTGTTTTTCAGTTCAAAAGAGAAGGGTGTATGTGGAGATGATGGTTCCACTAGTAGGAGAGACTAGGGCCCAAGTACACAGCCTCACTGAGAGGACAACCCTTTAGAACTGAGATGAGGAGGGATTTCTTCAGCCAGGGGTTGGGGAGTCTGTGCAATTCATTGTTGCAGAGGGCTGTGGAGGGCAAGTCATTGAGGGTATTTAAGGCAGACATACACACCCTCCTGAGAAGGACTGTAATGCAGAACTTTTACCTCTTCGTTCTTTATGTTTCGAATTTACGCCTACAATTTTGTACCTAAGATGGTGCTGGAAATGGTGACTTTGTGCACTTTTCACTGTACTCCTGTACTCACGTGAGTACATGTGACAATAAACCTAACTCTAATTCTAAGTTGATTTAGGGGTGAGTAAAAAGCAAACGGATGTTGCCACAGGAGATTTCCACTACTTCTAACAGTACCACAGGAGCTTTTGTATTTCCCTGTGCAGAGGGGAACCTGATACCTTTTTTTTGTTTAGATTAGATTCCCTACAGTATGGAAACAGGCCCTTCAGCCCAACCAATCCACACCGACCCTCCGAAGAGTAACCCAACCAGACCCATTTCCCCTCTGACTAATGCACCTAACACTATGGGCAATTTAGCATGGCCAATCCACTTGACCTGCACACTTTTGGACTGTGGGAGGAAACCGGAGCACCTGGAGGAAACCCACACAGACACTGAGAGAATGTGCAAACTCCACACAGTCACTCGAGGCTGGAATCAAACCTGGGAAAGGTTGGGTCCTCTAATCCAGCTGCGCACCTCTGGTATTACACTGAGCTTGTCCACCCAGTAACGGGCAGAAGTTTCAGGGGTTGGATTTGGATGGCCGTTTGGTTGCGCTGATTGTAACCAGGCAAATGGCAACAGAAAATGCAGTCCTTCCTATTCCACAGCAGACTGTTCATCTGTAAGACCATGTACACGCAGCAGGGATTTCTGTCTGCAGGGATGCCATCTGCTGAGTGAGCCAGCTCTGCCGTAGCAGGATTGAAGCAGTCATTGGGGGGTGGGGGGGAGAGCGTGGGAACGTGTTCACCCGCAGTGTTGTTTATGGCAATGCTGGATTGCTGACTATGGTGTGACTAAGGTCAGTCAGATCGAACACAGGAAATGACTGACTCACTGATGTGGTCACACTGACACGTTCTGAAGTGTTGGTACCATAAACCACTCACTGTTAGGTCTCCGTCATAAGTCACTCAACCTCCACAATCCATTTGATTCACCTCCCCCACCCCCACTCAGTCCCCCGCACCATAACTCTTCCTGTGCCCATTCAGTTACTGAGGCATTTGTGATTTCCATCATGGGTGTTTTGCCACACTCTGCTGTTGAACGCTGTGACCTATTTCTAATATAGGCTGTCAGATGGATTTCTCTGTGCTTCTCTATTGCAGTTCAGAGTTTCATCTGTTTCCGAGTTTAACTAATTCACTAATCTGCTCAAGCTCCCCCTCGACATCAAACATCATGCATTCCTCTGCTATTTGGTTTGGGGGGCGTGGAGGGGGAGGCAACCCTTAAAAGAGCCAAGAGGGGTTTTCTTTTAACTCGGTATTGTCCCTGTCCCAGAGTGCTGAGTGGGGTTCATGTTAGCAATGGATAAAGGAACCTTTTCCTCTGAACTTTTAGAGCCTTGTTGACGGTGTCCCGGGAGCGCCTGGTGGGAATGGAGCTGAGAGGGGTAGATTTTAGTTTCCATTGTGTTTTGACCCTTTGTTGCATATTTCGATCCTTTATTGTCCCCACCCAAGAGTGGTTGGTGGAGACTGAGTGAGGAAAGCCTTTTTTTGTTTTTGTTTTTTTTTCATTTTCCAGAGAGTCACTGGAATTTTATTTCAGTTTGAACGCTGGGAAAACGTTTACTTTTCTGATTTACTCTTTGTGAGCTTTACTGTTAACCCAGCACTGTCTCTGTGCCAGGAGTGTCTGATGGGGACAGTGTCAGGTGGGGCTTGACTTTTCTGTTTGTATCTCTTGTTTAAGAGTGGGAAGTGAGAGATCCAGTGGTAATGTCACTGGATGCAGCATCCAGAGGCACAGACTGACAGCCTGGGATACTAGTTCAAATCTCACTCTCAGCACTGGTGAATATGTGGGGGAATGGACAGATAGTCTTCCTGCTGGTTGCCAAGCAACTATCGTTGATTGTTGTAAAAATTAATCTGCTTCACCACCCTAACCTGCTCTGACTCCATACTCATTGCAATGATGCTGATCCTTAACGGCTCTCTGATTTGGCCAAGTAAGCTCATAGGGCAATTAGGTGATGGGAAGCCAATGCAAATAATGCCCTCATCCCATGAAGAAATAATGAAAGTATCTGGATCTTCCTGTTCCCTATATCACTGTCATGCAGCACGATAGCAGACCCTTCGGCCCAACCTGTTCATGCTGACCGCTTTCCTAAACCCAAACATATAAATAGTAAGCAGGAATTTTCAACATTGCTTCGCCTGAGGCCCACTGAAGATGTTACCTAGTAGGGTAATGAAACGTTTGGAAATGAACCTTCCAGCTCAGCGAGCAAACCTACGTCCCATTTGCCTATATTTGGTCCATGTTTCTCATAAACCCTTCCTATCCATATACCCATCCAAATGCCTCTTAAATGTTGTAATTGTATCAGCCTCCACCAGTTCCTCTGGCAGCTCATTCCATACACGTACCACCCTCTGCATGAAAAGATTGCTCCTCTGGTCCCTTTTAAATCTTTCCCCTCTCACCTTAAACCTATGCCATCCAATTTTGGACTCATCTACCCTGGGGAAAAGACCTTGGCTATTCACCTTATCCATGCCCCTCATGATTTCATAAACCTTTTGTAAGGTCACCCCTCAGCCTTCAACACTCCAGGGAACAAAGCTCCAGTCTATCCAGCCTCTCCTTATAACTCAAACACTTCAGTTTGGTAACGTCCTTGTAAATCTTTTTGCACCATTTCCAGTTTAGTAACATCCTACCGATAGCAGGATGACCACGAATTGCATGCAGCTCTCCACATGGGGCCTTACCAGTGTCATGTACAGCTGGAACGGTGCTCGGACTAATGAAAGAAAGCGTGCCTAATGCTGCCTTCACCACCCTGTCTACCTGTGACACTTGATCAGCACTCCTGTCAACCTCTCCATTTCCCCTCCACCAACTGAAGGAGAATATTTCCTACCCATTTTGAGGGGTGTGGGTGGGGAGGGGGGGGGTCGCACAGAGTCTAAGAGGCACAATGAGCTGCCTCTCCTTGGGTCAGGGGCTGGGCTCTGGCCCCTATTGGAGTTGAGAGGTTGTTGTCTTTGGGCGAGCAGATTGGGGAGGGGCAGAAGGAAAGGTTTTGCCTCCTTGGGGTTGCTAGGGATCAGTTTATCGGTGCCACAGGTCTGTGAGGAAATAGCCTGTGGTTTGTGACCATGTATCTCCCGGAAAGAGAGACTTGCACATCTTGAATTTGCACGCTGTGTCCAACTATCCCAGAAATTACTCAATATCTTCTCAGCAATTGCACAATCGCTTGTGCACCTGACTCTGAGTGGGTTTAATTTTGTTGGATTAAGAATGAGAGAGAGAGAGAGAGAAAGCAGTTGATACTTTGACCCCTCAGGTTTGCTCCCATTCAATAAAATCATGGCTTATCGATCTCTTCATCTCACCCAGATCTATTGATCAATCTCCTCTACCTTCTGCTCATTCTACATTCCCAGGACAGGGACAGCACGGGGTTAGATACAGAGTAAAGCTCCCTCTACATTGTCCCCCTCATCAAACCACCAGGACAGAGGCAGCATGGGGTTAGATACAGAGTAAAGCTCCCTCTGCACTGTCCCTCCATCAAACATTCCCCAGGACAGGGACAGCATGGGGTTAGATACAGAGTAAAGCTCCCTCTACACTGTCCCCCTCATCAAACTACCAGGACAGAGGCAGCATGGGGTTAGATGCAGAGTAAAGCTTCCTCTACACTGTTTTCCCCCCCCATCAAACACTCCCAGGACAGCACGGGATTAGACACAGAGTAAAGCTCCCTCTACACTGTCCCCCATCAAACACTCCCAGGACACGGACAGCACGGGGTTAGATACAGAGTAAAGCTCCCTGTACATTGTCCCCCATCAAACACTCCCAGGACACGGACAGCACGGGGTTAGATACAGAGTAAAGCTCCCTCTATACTATCCTGGCTTTTTATCTATAACCCATTCTGGCTCTGTCCAGTGAATCGAGCCTGGTCATATTGTACACAAAAACCTGTGGCGTTTTCTTTGCCACTGTGTTATTGTCTGTTATACTATTGGGACCATGAATGTCAGTGATTCCTGCTCCTTCATGTGCTTGTTGGATTGTGTTGCAGCTACAGTTCCCCCTGCCGCTTTTCATAGTGGTGATGGGCTTCTTCCTGGTGCTGATCATGGAGCAGATCGTGTTGGCGTGTCGCGACCAACCCAGCAACCTTGAGGAGACCCGGTCACTGCTGGGCAGGTCGCCCAGTGGGAACTTACACACTCAGCACCACTTCAGCTCGGGTGAGAGCGGAGCTCAGTGGGAAGAAGCTGGGCCCCACCTCCACGTGGACTTCAACTCCCACTCGGCCATCCGCTGCCTGGTGCTGGTGCTGGCACTGTCCCTGCACTCTGTCTTTGAGGGGCTGGCAGTGGGGCTACAGGAGGCCAGTTCCAAGGTGGTGGAGACCTGCGTTGCCCTCTCGGTCCACAAGTGTATCATCGCCTTCAGCCTGACCTTGAAACTGGTGCAGAGCCGGCTGAAGTGGACGGTGGTTGTCGGCTGTGTCATGGTCTTTGCTGTCATGTCCCCTCTGGGGGTTGGTCTGGGTATCGCTGTGACGGAGGATCCCAGCCACCAGCTGGTTCGATGTGTGCTGGAGGGAGTGGCTACGGGAACCTTTATCTACATAACCTTCATGGAAATCCTGCCTCACGAACTCAACTCCCCCCATCAACGGCTGTGCAAAGTCATCATGTTGATCCTGGGTTTTGCATTAGTCACAGGGGTCCTTTTCATTCCAGGGTAAGGGCTGTGGTTAGGATAATCTCGTCTCACCACCATCAGCTGTCACTCTGTCCAAACAACCCTTAAACTCTCCTGACAGCTCCATTTCAGTTCCCATTTACAGCATTCATTCATTCATTCATTCAATGCAATCGTGGCTGAACTGTGCCCTCACTGTATCTCTGTCCCTTGGCTGCTTATCTCTCAATATCCTGGGCAAGCAAAACCTGTCCAAACTTCAAATGTGTGATCGATCTGGCCTTGTCAGCTTTTCGTCGGTGGATATGTCACACTTCTCCTCGTCCATATTTGCTTCATTCCTCCTCCACGTGATCTGTCACATTCTGCCTCCTCCCCCCTGGACTGTGTTGCCCAGCGGGGAATGTTTCTCTCCATCTACCCTATCAGTTCTTTTCCAAAACCCTCAATCTACCTTTAACCTTACACAGTGTTCTGTTTAAATTCTGGTTTCCCCTCTGGCAAGCTGATTTGATTGCCTATTTTCACACCCAGTCGAACGGATGTCAGAATTATGGTCCACCTGAGGAATCGCGGGCTGGATTTTCAAAGAGTGCCAGTTGTCTGAGCGGCTGGAGTTTGAGTGTTCAGAGGTAGTACTGAATGGAGCTGGGTGCATTTTGACTGCAGCCCCTGGGCTGACTAGTGGCATTCCCTTTTGCACAGAAGAATGACAGTCTGGCTCAGGCGAGTCCCACATCAACAGGAGGACCACAGATCAAAGCATTGAATGAAATAATGTAATGGGAGACTGTCACTGACCTGTCCTCAGAGTAGGGGGATAAGGCAGAGGGCTCTCCTTATTCTGTGAGTGAGAAATGAGCAGGCTCTTGATGAGCTCACTGCTGTCAATCATTTAAACTGAAACTGAGAATGCTGAGAGGGCCTAGTTTGAAAAGAGTTTTATTAAATGCGCTCTTCTGTGGAAAAAAAAGTTAGTTTCCTCTATTTTTGGTAAACGATGGCTTTTTAACACTTGATTACTAAAACAGATATACACTTACAGGAGCCTATATCAATTATGTGGGATTGCTTAAAACTGAGATTCTAACACCTAATAATGTGCTTTATATTCAACCTGTCCATAAACATGTTGCTGTTCTTAATCGGGGAAATCAGCCAGGGTCCCTGCTCCTGATCACTGCCCAGTGCCCCCCTGGATCGGGGGGGGGGGGGGGGGAAATCAGCCAGGGTTCCTGCTCCTGGTCACTGTTTGCAACTTGATGTTGACAACATCTGTCTGGCTTTTAGGTGACCTGGACAATTCTCATTATGGACTGTAAAACAGCTGCAATTGAGTGGAAATACCTATCTTTTTCACCCTCAATAAAACAACAGTGGCTTTTGGTTTCAAACTACTTGACCAATCAGCTTTACTGTCAGGCCGATGTTAGCACAGTTTCTTGTCATTTACCCTTTCTTTAAAAATTCAAATTGCGACTACAAAACTCCTATAAACCAGAAGCTATTATCCAAAAACATGTCTGTTTAAATCTCTAGATTTTAACAATAGTTCCACTGACCTTTCCTTCCACGTGCAGAGTCCTTGCTGATTTACCTGTCGAGGGCTTGACTCTCTGTCCCCGTTCTGTCTGAAAACTTTATTTCATTAATTCTTCCATATCTACCTTTTCCATTCACTGTCTGGTTCCTGGAATTGGCCTTGGAGGAGGAGGAGGAGGAGGCATGGCCCAGGTTTTCAGCCTCAGAACTGAGGAAGTAGCCTAGTGAAACCGGATTTTCCCCCCTCTCTCTCTCTCTCTCTCTCTC
>NC_057760.1:2994140-2997832 GCF_004010195.1 Chiloscyllium plagiosum | reverse complement strand
CTCACCCCTCCCTTCCTTCCCCACCCCTCCCTACCTCACCCCCCCCCCCCCCCTTCAGTATGGAAGGTCCTGCTCCTTGTTTGGAGATTGGAATCCTCTGTTCCCTATTAGTTTAACTTGCCCCCTGGAATCTGAGCCTCCCGTCTATTTTTAAAACCACATGTCTAAATGTTTAAATGAACAAAGATTCAGCTTTTTGTACAGCAATACAGGCAAATATATTTAATACAGCAATTTCTGCTTTTAGTCGTGATGTCAAAGCTAGTTTTTGTATTAATGTAACAATTTTGTGTAGTTTTTCAGAAGAAATAAAAGTCTTCCGAAACTTTGTGTAGTTTTCATCTCAAGCAGACTTTGATGTAAATAAGCTCTTTGGAGGGTGTGTTTTTTGCTGAAAGGGACATATTCTGTAGAAGTCATTTTGGAGATTTTTTTATATTAAAATATCCAAACCCTTTCCCCAATAGCTTTTTATGTGCATTCAAATTGTTTGCCTCCCCCCTTACACAGAGCTGATATTCTGGTAACTTGTCTCTCTTTCTCTCTCTGCTGGTTAGGCAGCATCTGTGCGTGCAGTGAGAGACAGACAGTTAAAGTTTAAGGTTGATGATCTTGTGTCATTGAAAGGGGCTGAGTGGCCAACTCTTGCTTTCCGCTCCACGCTGTGCTTGTGATGAGCATGAGGTGCAACAGGACAAACACGAGAACCAGAGCCCAATGTGTGAGGGTAGCTGCGGTCACTGGAAGGAACAAGGGAAAACCAAACAGATGGATTCAGCTTGCAAGCAAGATGTCTAGGAATGGACTACGGGTAAGTTCTCAGCATCAAGCCGTGACTTGTTGCAGGTCAGTAAAGACTGCAGAGCATCCAACTGTATCAAGCACAATGTCACTAACAGGAAGTACTCATTCACTAAACATGAATGAAATACTAGCCAGAGGAGGCTGTGGTGTATTAGGAATATCACTGGACGAGCAATCTAGAATCCTACGTTAACATTCTGGGGATGGGTTCAAATCCTACCATAGCACGTGGTGAAATCTGAATTCAACTAAAATAAATCTGGAATAGTTGACCAAAGGATGACAATGTAAACATCCATTCGGTTCACTAATGTACTTTAGAGAAGGAAATCTGTTGTCCTTGGCTGTTTTGGCCTATTTTGTGACTCCAAACCTATAGTAATGTGGTTGACTTTAACAGTCAATAAATGCTGGCCTTGATAGTGATGCCTACACCCCATAAATGAGGTTGATGATAAATTTTAAGTAAGAGATGTTAAATATCACTTAGTGTCATAGAGATGTACAGCACGGAAACAGATCTTTTGGTCCAACCCGTCCATGCCAACCAGGTAGCCCCACCCAATCTAGTCCCAGCTGCCAGCACCCAGCCCATATCCCTCCAAACCCTTCCTATTCAGGCACCCATCTAAGTGCCTTTTAAGTGTTGTAATTGTACCAGGCTCCACCACTTCCTCTGGCAGCTCATTTCCATGGTTACACCCCAGCCAAACACCTTGAACTTATGCTCTCTCGATTTGGACTCCCCTAGCCTGGAAAAAGACCTTGGCTATTCACCCCATCCACACCCCTCATGATTTTATAAATATCTATAAGGTCACCAGCCAGCCTTTGATGCTCCAGGGGAAAATAGCCCTAGCCTATTCAGTCTCTCCCTATAGCTCAAACCCTGCAATCTTGGCAACTTGTAAATCTTTTCTGAATCCAGCCAATCAAAGCCAACAATACTAGATTTGCATTAAAAGTTAGCAGCTTATAGATGGAATAAAAAGGTCATGTTACAGCTGTACAGGACATGGGTTAGGCCACTTTTGGAATATTGTATGCAATTCTGGTCTCCCTTCTGTTGGAAAGAAAGATGTTGTGAAACAAAGGAGTTCAGAAGTTAGAGTAAATAGACAGTCTTTTGCCTGGGGTGGGGAAGAGTCCAGAACTAGAGGTCATAGGTTTGGGTGAGTGGGGAAAAATTGAAAATGGACCTAAAGGGTAACTTTTTCACGTAGAGGGTGATGTGTATATGGAGTGAGCTGTGAGAGGATGTGGTGGAGGCTGGTACAATTACAAACAGGTGGGGACTGATGGTGAATGTTTATCAACAAAATTAAAACTCTCAACTCCAGGTGAAGGTCCAACAGGTTTATTTGGAACCAGAGTCCAGCTTTTGGAATGCTGCTATTTTGTCAGATAGCGAGTAGGGTTGGATTATAAAACACAGAATTTATAATGCTGCCCCACTCACTGCCTGACAAAGGAGCATTGCTCCAAAAGCTAGTGCCTTCAACCGAAAACCTGGGGAATTATTTTTTAACTTTGTACATCTCGGACCAATTAGGATACCACCTCATCATATCAACATAATAACAGACACCAGGGAATGACTGTGAGATTTGCATTGACAACAATTTATCATACTGCTCTGAAAAATCTGAAAAGGCTTCACTGCTAATGCAAAGCAGTGCTGTGGCGACAGGTACAGTATCTCACCATTCAGATTTGGATTTTGCCACTTCGAAAAACCATGCTCTCTGTATTAGCACTTATTCCAAACAAATGAGATGGCCCAGGCTGTGACACAAAATTTCCATAATTCACGAAGCGTTTGACTTTGGAACAGTTTTGGCAAAACTTTCTCAAGTTACAGGGTCAAAAGTAGGGGATGACACTAATCTTTGGCCATAAGTTCTGTGCCTGATGATCTAATACTCCACAACCACCAGAGGAAGGAACACAGCTCCAAAAGCGAATGCATCCAAATGGAGTGGATGCTCTTCACAATGTTGGTGGGACGCGGTGGGCCAAATGGCTTGTTTCCAAACTGCGGGGATTGTGTATTTCAAAATATCTGTTGGACTATAACCTGGTGTTGTGAGATTTTTAAGGGTGTAGTTCTTCCGCCTCTCCTCTCTCCTTCAGGGAACAAGAAAGGTGGGGAGCAGTGGAACTACATGTCCCAGAAGGCGGCTGGAGGCGGGGTCAAGGGTGACGTTGGGTGGGCGAGGAGGGTTCGGGGAGATGTAGTTTGAGGACGATGCCGACGCGGTGTCCTCTGGGAACCGTAGTCCCACCGAAGACTTGCGGCACGAGGGAGATGACGGAAAGGACTACAGATCCCAGAGGGCGAGGCGGGTCGGTCGGGCAGGATTTTGTTTTGGCTGCCTGCTCGGTTGTTTTGACGCGATTAATGTGGTCTCGGGCCGCTTCGCCCGCCCGGCCGCGCCGATTCCGCCCGCGAGCGGCGGCGGAAAAAAAATCGCCATCAACATGGCGGGCGGCAACAACCCGCGGAAATTCAGCGAGAAGATCGCCCTCCACAACCAGAAGCAGGCGGAGGAGACGGCCGCCTTCGAGGAGGTGATGATGGAGCTCAACAACTCGCGGGTAAGCCGCTGGCGGTGAGGGCTGGGGCCCAGGGAGGCGCCGCTGGAGACCGCGGCCTAGTGCTCAGGCTCAGGGCCGTCCTGTCACTGCCAGCGCGGGGCCATCCGGCTGCGGCTGAACAAACACAGCCTCGAGACACTGCATCTCGACACAGACCCAGGGCCGAGGGGGGGCAGCTCAGCGCACAGTCCCAGGCGCCAAACCTTAACCCCACTCTCTGAGAAACAGCCTGGAGCTGTCAGGGACAGAGGGCAGCACTGGGGACAGGTCTGTCCCTGTATAACACTGGG
>NC_057760.1:2990853-2993640 GCF_004010195.1 Chiloscyllium plagiosum | reverse complement strand
ACCCCTCGATAGTGCGGCCCTTCTCTATATGACTGACTGACCCCTTGATAGTGCGGCCCCTGTCTCTGTGTGACTGACTGACCTCTCGATAGTGCGGCCCCTGTCTCTGTGTGACTGACTGACCCCTCGATAGTGCAGCACTGTCTCTGTATGACTGACTGACCCCTCGATAGTGCGACCCCTGTCTCTGTGTGACTGACTGACCCCTCGATAGTGCGGCACTGTCTCTGTATGACTGACTGACCCCTCGATAGTGCGGCCCCTGTCTCTGTGTGACTGACTGACCCCTCGCTAGTGCGGCCCCTGTCACTGTGTGACTGACTGACCCCTCGATAGTGCGGACCCTGTCACTGTGTGACTGACTGACCCCTCGATAGTGCGGCCCCTGTCTCTGTGTGACTGACTGACTGACTGACCCCTCGATAGTGCGGCCCCTGTCTCTGTGTGACTGACTGACCCCTCGATAGTGCGGCCCCTGTCTCTGTGTGACTGACTGACCTCTCGACAGTGCAGCCAAGTCACTCTCTCTCTCAGTCAGTCAGTCAAACTGAGCCCTGTGCCATCTCCCCCGTGCCAATGCTCACCACTCCAGCGTTCAGGTTCTTGTCCACCTTGCAGAAGGTGTGTGGGGGCACTTCGCCCTTGCTGGGCATGATGATACAGATGTCAGTCACCGCCAACGTGCTGTGTGCCTGGCACTCTGTGGCTCTGCGGTACGTGATGAAGGTACGCTGCTGAAGGCTCGTACCCCCTCCGCTGATATGGGCTGCCCGACTGTATGGAGTGGTCTCGATGACTCTGCATCCCGGCTTCAGTCTCTCTTTGCCCTCACACAGGACCCTGTGATGGTTATACCAGGCCCATGTCAAACTGAACTACTCCATGACACAACACAAACACACATCCACACCCTACCCTGACACATCCCGGGCAGCATCTGGCATTGCCCCTTCCCCACTTCCTCCAACGCTCGGAGACCCTCCCCCTTATTTCTCCGACCATCCTACATCTCAGTCCCTCGTGGATTACAGTAGAGCAGCATGTGAGAACCGCAGAGACCACTCTCCCCTCCAGACCACAGCGCCAGGTCAGCTCAGTCACAGGAAGGTACCCACGGTCATCCATTCCTCATGGGGAGGCGGGGGGGGGGGGGGGGGGGGCTATCATCTGCTCTGCTGCTGAGCTCATCGCTCGGCCAAAGGGAAGTGAGAGTCATAAAACACTCTCAGATGGAAATGCTGACATAACCGAAAGGAGCTTTTAAAAATAACCCATTGCCATGGAAACTCAGACAGAGTGGGGTGTAGGGAGGGCCAGCAGTACACACACACCCTGTACAGCTCCTGAACTGACCTCACAGGGGTGGGAGCCATTCAGCCCCTCGAGTCTGTTACACAGGGAGAGCCGGAGGCCATTCAGCCCCTCTCCAGCCTGTCACACAGGAATAGTAGGAGGCCATTCAGCCTCTCTCCAGCCTGTTACACAGGAACAGGAGGCCATTCAGCCTCTCTCCAGCTTGTTTAGCTGCTGACCCCGTCGCTGGGATTATTGGGTGATGACTTACCCCAGGTCGATGAGCGGTAATTTCTCTCTGCTGCGCCTGTAACACAGGAACATGTGCGAGGTGCTGAGGAGGCCACAGTTGAGATCAGCAGACTGTCCGGATGGAGTGGTCTCGATGCAGGTGAATCCCTCAGGTACCTCCTCACCCTGCGAGCGGATGATGATTGCCACATCAACGATGGGCTCGACGGGCCTTGCCAGTTTCGAGGTGCCCTCTTCCAGGGGTTTGGAGGTGTCAGTCAGACCGGCCACCACAAAATAATCCACAAGCTGGGGGGCATTCTCCTCAGTCATGGCTACACCTGAACCATCTGCGTAAGGCGGGAGGTGGAGTGGGGGAATGAACATTGACATCCATGAGTTCCCCTTCCCATAACCACAATGACCTCCCCAACACATACCCTCCATCGCAGTCTACCAACTCCCAGAAGGACAGTGACCAACGCTGGTCAACTCACCAACCCAATCAGAGGGCCCATTACAACCAGGAGAAGCAGGGGCTTATGTACAAACCTGCTGGCTAGGGGGTCACACTGTGCACAAAATGGCAACCAAGCTGACCAACACAACTCACATTCAGGAGTACTGCACTCTCTCCAAGACAGGGCACAGGACACCGAATCAGCCAGAGCTGCTCTGGAATAACTCTCAATAACTAATACTAGTCCTGTGTTAGTCTCACGAGACAGTCAATCCCAACTCCGGAATGATGCCCAGTGCTGTGAGAGCCTCACCAGAGAAACGGTCAATGCCAACTCCGGAATAACATCCAGCCCTATGGTAATCTCCCTAGACACACAGTCGTTGCCACTTCTGAAATGATAGCCAGTCCTCACTTCCCCTGAGGTTACCTCAAGACCTGGCTGCCTGAAGGGAAGGGAAAGTGCTCGATGATGAGCAGGGACAGACAGGAAAAGCTGAAGTACCTTTCCCAGCACCATCGAAAGGGGATTTTTATCACCAACATGAAAATCCCCTGCGGCTATTGACAGGGAAACATGACAATGGGTGAGGCTCACAGAGAGAAACTACTTGTTCCTCATCTCGAAAAAGGAAAGCGTGACAGTCACAAAGTCGCCAGGCAATGTCACAAATCCTGCCTCTCACAAAACGATCCCAAACAGCACACAATGTAAACCACAGCTGAGATGGCAAGGAACCTGCACTCAAACACGCACACTGGCAGACCTGTCCCCACCAGTACTGTACCCCAGTGTTATACAG
>NC_057760.1:2960461-2988096 GCF_004010195.1 Chiloscyllium plagiosum | reverse complement strand
CCCCACCAGTACTGTACTCCAGTGTTATACAGTGACAGACCTGTCCCCACCAGTACTATACCCCAGTGTTATACAGTGACAGACTCGTCCCCCCCAGTACTGTACCCCAGTGTTATACAGTGACAGACCTGTCCCCACCAGTACTGTACCCCAGTGTTATACAGTGACAGACCTGTCCCTACCAGTAGTACCTATCTGCATAGTGAGTCAGTTCTGATTAATTATTTGGCCCTCTCCGTACGGCAGCTGGCAGTTCTGCTGTTTATTCCCAGCATGGTCCAGTTATAATCATAGCCTTTACTCCAAGTCCCATTGGCGAGCAGGTGACCGTTACATGGAGTGTTTGATGGGACTGTTAACAGTTGCTATACCTGCTCAGCACCAATTCAATGTCTGTTTCATTCAGAAACAGACAGACTACTGAGGAAAGTTTCACTTCTGATGGGGGTACAGAGACACACAGAGTACACAGCACTCAAAAAGGCTCTTAAAACCGATGCTGCCATCAAACTGTTTCCCTGAACACAATGAAAGAGGCCAAGGGCACCACAATGTGACTGTATTAATCCGAAGGCTGTACTGACAGGGTACTGTCACAGTTGCAGGCAGCTCACTGTGAATCTGCGAACAGTGAAGACACATTCCAGTAACAGCTCACTCTCACAGGCCCCCTTTCAGTGCAACACTGCCACAGCCTCGGACTGATTCCCTGAAAGCCTCCTCTCCTGCTGACAGTCCAACACCCCCCTCCATTCATAGACCATAACTCTGACCTGAATACACTTACCCAAGTGAGAGGCAGACCCTTCAGGAGAGGGAGGGGGACCCCATACCCCAGAGAGAGGCAGCCCCTTCAGGAGAGGGAGGGGGACCCCATACCCCAGAGAGAGGCAGCCCCTTCAGGAGAGGGAAGGGGACCCCATACCCCAGCGAGAGACAGCCCCTTCAGGAGAGGGAGGGGGACCCCGTACCCCAGTGAGAAACTGTAGACTCAACGGGTGAACGGCTGTTTGTCCGTTGGAACTCTAGCACAGGGGTGTTGGTGAGATTTGAATGGAAGAGGAAGCTGTTGCTCTGTCATTTGAAGCTGTGTTCTCCCTGCACACTGTTAACTCACCTTCTGTAACTGCCATCTCCTCAGTGAAGTGCTGTCCAATATACAGACCCGTGCACTACACCTCTGGGACCCCCGGCGCTGTACCAATGCTGAGCTACGATCTGACTAACTGCACGGTCCGTCTACTTTACAGACTCAAGTCTCCGGATTTCCACACAGAGCCCAAAGCTGTCAGGAAATGCTGCAGGAACTTGTGTTACTCCTGCTGCCACTCCCTTCGATGGGTCAGGCATGTTCCTCTCAAGTTGCCAGAAATCTGATTAATCCACAGTGCGGCCTGGGCACGCCTCATGGAAACGCTACGACTCGTCTTCAATACTCAAGGAAACCACAACCTGAGAGAGACAGGCAGCTCTCACAGAGGAGGTCATTCTCCTCAGAGTTCAAAGCCTCCCTCACCTCCCGACTGATCGGTGAAGAGGTACAAGCCTAGCAACTGAAGTACAGCCTGACTATCAGCTGTGATGGAGCTCTCTGCTCTTCCTGACCCGCTGAAGTAGTTACCAGGAACAGCACCACATTGCAGGCACTCAGTGTACAGGGAGACCCCAGAGATAGAGACCGGGCAGAGAGCGAGGTAACCGTGGGCGGCACGGTGGCAGGGGGCGGCACGGTGGCACAGTGGTTAGAACTGCTGCCTCACAGCGCCAGAGACCCGGGTTCAATTCCTGCCTCAGGCGACTGACTGTGTAGAGTTTGCACGTTCTCCCCGTGTCTGCGAGGGTTTCCTCCGGATGCTCCGGTTTCCTCCCACAGTCCAAAGATGTGCAGGTCAGGTGAACTGGCCATGCTAAATTGCCTGTAGTGTTAGGTAAGGGGTAAATGTAGGGGTATGGGTGGGTTGCGCTTCGGCGGGTCGGTGTGGACTTGTTGGGCCGAAGGGCCTGTTTCCACACTGTAATTTAATCTAATCTAAAGTTCCACTGCAAATGGAGATGAGACGAACAGACATCAGTCAGGTAGACAGGGAACATGGAAGCAGCAGGGAGTGCAGGGAGGGGTGGGTAAGACAGACAAGCTGATCAAGGAGACCACAGACATAGGAAACCTGAAGAAATGTGTCGGGCAAGAAACAGGGGGAGCAACCAGAGGTCGGCAGGGGGACCCCGTACCCCAGTGAGGGTTAGCCTCTTCAGGAAAGGGGTGGGGACCCTGTATCCCAGTGAGAGACAGCCCCTTCAGGAAAGGGGTGGGGACCCCGTATCCTAGTGAGAGTCAGCCCCTTCAGGAAAGGGGTGGGGACCCCGTATCCCAGTGAGAGACAGCCCCTTCAGGAGGGGGAGGGTGACCCCGTACACCAGTGAGAGAGGGTCGGCCTCTTCAGGAGGGGGAGGGTGACCCCGTACCCCAGTGAGAGTCAGCCCCTTCAGGAGGGGGAGGGAGACCCCGTACCCCAGTGAGGGTTAGCCTCTTCAGGAAAGGGGTGGGGACCCCGTATCCCAGCGAGAGTCAGCCCCTGGGGGAGGGGGGAAACCCCGTACCCCAGTGAGAGCCAGCCCCTTCAGGACGGGGAGGGAGACCCCGTACCCCAGTGAGAGTCAGCCCCTTCAGGAGAGGGAGGGTGACCCTGTACCCCAGTGAGAGTCAGCCCCTTCAGGAGAGGGAGGGTGACCCCGTACCTCAGTGAGAGTCAGCCCCTTCAGGAGAGGGAGGGGAACCCTGTACCCCAGTGAGAACCAGCCCCTTCAGGAGAGGGTGGGTGACCCCGTACCCCAGTGAGAACCAGCCCCTTCAGGAGAGGGTGGGTGACCCCGTACCCCAGTGAGGGTCAGCCCCTTCAGGACAGGGAGGGAGACCCCGTACCCCAGTGAGAACCAGCCCCTTCAGGAGAGGGAGGGAGACCCCGTACCCCAGTGAGAACCAGCCCCTTCAGGAGAGGGTGGGTGACCCCGTACCCCAGTGAGGGTCAGCCCCTTCAGGACAGGGAGGGAGACCCCGTACCCCAGTGAGAGCCAGCCCCTTCAGGAGTGGGAGGGTGACCCCGTACCCCAGTGAGAGCCAGCCCCTTCAGGAGAGGGAGGGTGACCCCGTATCCCAGTGAGAGTCCGCCCCTTCAGGAGAGGGAGGGAGACCCCGTACCTCAGAGAGGGTCAGCCCCTTCAGGAGAGGGAGGGGGACCCCGTACCCCAGTGAGGGTCAGCCCCTTCAGGAGGGGGAGGGTGCCCCTATCCCGTTGCTAGGCCCCTGTTTCCTCGGAAACCGTTACCCAGCTGATGGAGTCGCTGCTCACCTCAAGCTCCATCCGGCTACTGTCAGCCGAGGCCCCGCTGTGTACCACCGGCTCCTGCCCGGGCGAAGGCACCTGCCCACCGGCACCCGGGTGGACGGAGGGCCCGTAAGAGCGCCCCCCCGCCGCCGGGAGGTCTCACTGTCACGGCGTCCCCCTCAGCGCTAACTACGCCCGGAGGACGTACCGCCGGCGCCCCCTCCGCTCTGGAGGACTCATTGCACCGCCCTCTCGCCTTTACCGCCAGCGCCTCCCGCGACCAGGAGGACTCATTGCACCGCCCTCTCGCCTTTACCGCCGGCGCCCCCTCCGCACTGGAGGACTCATTGCACCGTCCTCTCGCCTTTACCGCCAGCGCCTCCCGCGAACAGGAGGACTCATTACCACTAACGTCTTTCCCGCCGGCAACCCGCGGACGGGAGGACTCACCCCTTTCCCCTCCAGCGCTCCCCGCGGCTGAGAGGACTCACTGCAGGATTTCTGAAGCAAGGTTATTGGACCCAAAGCGTCGACTCTACTTTCTCTCCAGAGATGCTGCCAGGCCTGCTGAGTTTCTCCATCACTTTCTGCTTTTGATTTGTTTGCTTCCGTAGTTCGTTTCGATTCATTCTTTTTATATTTAAAATGTAGGACTCACTACATCCTCCAGCGCTCGCCGCGGTGGGAAGAACTCACTGCAGCTTCCCGCCCTACCCCCAGCTGCCTGGAGGGCTTCCGTCCCTCAGCGACACCTATAGGCTGGGAGGTCTCACCACAGCCTTCCCCTGGAGACACCTAGAGGCTGGGAGGACTCAATCCATCCTCCCGCCCCCCAGGAAACACCCAGAGGCTGGGAGGTCTCACCCCCCAACCTTCCCCTAGCGACACCCAGAGGCTGGGAGGACTCTTTCCATGCTACCCCTGGCGACTCCCAGACTTTGGGAGGACTCACACTCCCTTCCCGTAGCGGCACCCAGAGGCTGGGAGGACTCCCAGAGGCTGGGAGGACTCCCAGGGGCTGTGGGGTCTTTCCGCAACTACACTGGCCCCACCCCCCATCTTTTCCTCCGCTACATCGATGACTGTATCGGCGCTACCTCGTGCTCCCACGAGGAGGTTGAACAGTTCATCCACTACACTAACACCTTCCACCCCGACCTCAAATTCACCTGGACAGTCTCGGACTCCTAGACTCTGCTTTTTACCAATACTGTCTTACTCACCTCAAAAACTTTACAATTATTCTGCATGGTACTTGAAAGCTGATGAGGTCTCATTTTACCTACTCTGCATTCTGAGTAGTAATATATCACCCCTGTGGTAGGGCAAGAATACTACATAAAGTTCATCTTAGCTCAAGGATTTGACAGAGCTGCCTAACTTTATCCTATTCAGCTTCATTGCCCGAGGTCTATATTTTAATGTTAGAGAGCCGTGTGGGACTGTGATATGTCTCCAAATGTAATTTGGTTTAAATATCCATCTATCTCACTATGGAAAATAGAAGTATTGTTGACATTTTGATAGCAAATTTCTTTTTGTTTTTGGTTAACTTTTATATTAAAGTTAGTATATGGTATATCAATCATTTGGTATGAAATTATTGCTTGCTTATTTCACAAATAAATACATTAGAATTGCCATGAGAGGTTACTAAAAGATAAATAAATGCAAATCATTTGTGCTTTATTATTCTCTTTTATTGTTTCACTATTAAGAAATATACATTATCAGTTTATACAAACAAAATGGACATTAAATTAGCTGGAGTGAGTGTAGATAAAACTGGAGATTGGGACTCTGTTTTTGGAGACTACAGCTTGTCCAAATGGAAATGGGACCTCTAATCTAGAAGTCCCACCCTCAGTTCCGACTGATCCTGTTTTCATGAGTAGGGGAAAGGGGCAGGATAAGATTCCTCATTATGGGAAACCTGAACTCGACATGCCCCCATAACATAACTAGAGTCAAAGTACACAGTGATCAGAAACAGCACTGAAAGAAATACTTGGGGGTCAAATTTTTGTGGCTCAGAGGTGGAGAGGGGCTCTTCCAAGAGTGCAGAGATGCTGTGGATTTCCTCTGCTTTTAATCACTCAATATTCCAACTGCTGTCCTCTCCAACTAGTCTCCTTCCTCACTCATGCTGTCAGGAATCATTTCCATGGGTCTCCAGTGATGGCCTGACCCTCTGTGACATTCTGCTTTTGACCAGTGGTGAAGAATCATGACTGATGTGTTCAAATAAGGTACAAGAGTTCAAACCCACTGGGTGTCTTGGTTAGATGGAATGTCAGTTGCTTTGACTGGTGCACCCGTGATTTCAGCCCCCAAAGTTAATGCAGATTCCCATACCTGTTAAATGTTTTAAAAACTAATTCAAGGGATATGGACATCACCTCTGGGCCACCCGGACGAACCAACCCAATCTCCCTGTAGCACAGCATTTCAACTCCCCCTCCCACTCCACCGAGGATATGCAGGTCATTGGACTCATCCACCGCCAAACCACAACGCGACGGTCGGAGGAGGAGCGTCTTATCTTCCGACTGGGAACCTTCCAACCACAGGGGATGAACTTGGACTTCACCAGTTTCTTCATCCCCCCTCCCCTTGTCTCAGCCGAATCCCTCCAGCCCGGCACTGCCTTCCTGACCTGTAGTCTTCTTCTTGACCTCTCCGCCTCCACCCTACTCCGACCTATCACCTTCACCTTGACCTCTTTCCACCTATCACATTTCCAACGCCCCTCCTCCAAGTCCCTCCTCCCTACCTTTTATCTTCTCCTGCTGAACACTCTCTGCTCATTCCTGAAGAAGGGCATGTGCCCGAAACGTCGAATCTTCTGTTCCCTGGATGCTGCCTGACCTGCTGTGCTGTTCCAGCAATAAAGTTTCAGCTGTGGGGTCTTTCCAATCCCTTCCCCTGGGGAGACCCAGGGACTGCGCGGTCTCAATCCACCCTTCCCCATGGGGACACCCAGAAGCTGGGAGGACCGAATCCTCCCTTCCCCGGCGACACTCAAGAGGTTGAGAGGATTCCATCCATTCTTCACCTCATGACACCCAGAGGTTGGGAGGACTCTCACTCCCTTCCCGTAGCGACACCCAGAGGCTGGGAGGACTCTTTCCATGTTACCCCTGGCGACTCCCAGACTTTGGGAGGACTCACACTCCCTCCCCGTAGCGACACCCAGAGGCTGGGAGGACTCGATGACACCCAGAGGCTGTGGGGTCTCACCACTCCCTTCCCCTGGTGCTATCCAAGATCTGGGAGCACTCAATCCACCCTTCACCTCATGGCACCCTGAGGCTGGGAGAATTCACTCCCCTTCCCTTCGCGCCACACAGAGGTTGGGAGTTCTTTCCCACCTCCCCGCCAACTGTAACTTCATGACTCCCCCCTACACACTCCACCTCTGATGAAGAGACATGTGGACTCGAAATGTTAGCTTGCTGTCTCTCCATGGATGGAGCCAGCATTTGTTGTTTTCCGGTCTTACCCCCTTCCTGCTCAACAAAGTCTTGCCCGGGGCACGCCATCACACCAGCTGGAGGAATGGCCCCCCATCAGATACTGTTCACAGCTTTCTTCATACAATGTGAAATTTTAGACCCTAAGCATTAACCCTTGCTGCTTTATTTCATCCCTTTCACGCCTGAGTCTTCACCGCGTTTTCTTGTAGGGCTGCCTCCATAAGAACATAAGAAACATGAGGAGTAGGCCATTTGATCCACCGAGTCTGCTCTGCCATTCTCTGAGGTCATGGCTGATTGTTTCAAGGACTCTACTTATTTGCCCGCTCACCATACCCTTCATTACATTACTGTTCAAAAATCTATCTTAAAAGCATTCATCGCTGCTATACTGGACAGGGAATTCCAGAGTCACAATCGTTTGGGTGAAGAAGTTCCTTGTCAGCTCGTGCCTGAATCTGTTCCATTTTATTTTGAGGTGATTCCCCCAGCTCTAGTTTCACCTCCTAGTGGAAACAACCTCCCTGCTTTTATCTATTCCCATCATAGTTTTATATATTTGTATTAGATCTCCCTTATTCTTCTAAATTCTAATGAATACTCAAGCTCTCCTCATAAGGTAACTTTCTCATGACTCTCTCATTCACACTTCTCCGCACCTCTGTGTTTGTGTCTTTCTTTGTTCCCTTAACATTCTCAGTTTCTTTTTAATTTAGAGTGACCCATCTTTCATTCTATCATGGACTGTATGATTTGATCTTTTCTCACCACCCTTTGATGCTCTTTAAATCTGTTGCAATTTTAACTTTGGCCAGTTGAGATGCAGGGTTGTTAATTCCATCTCTAGATACTGTCCAACATCCTGAGGCCACAACATCCTGATCAAGTCCTTCACCTTCCCAACACATCTTCACCATCCCCACCCCAATATTCTTATGCAATCATAGAAGGTGGAACCTTTATCTCCTCATCATCCAAGCTCCCAAGGGACTCTTGAAGGAGTAAGTTAGTTGTACTATTTATGATCTAGTCTTCTGTATTCACTACTCACACTGGGGTCTCATCTACTTTGACTAAGAACAAACACCTTGTGTCTCCAAGAATGATTCCATTCAATGCACCACCACCTGGCTCATATAGCCACATTTCTGTGGTCTGCAGCAGTGATAGAACATAGAAAAATACAGCACAGTACAGGCCCTTTGGCCCTCGATGTTGCACCGATCCAAGCCCACCTAACCTACACTAGCCCACTATTCTCCATATGCCTATCCAATGCCCGTTTAAATGTCCACCACTGCTACTGGCAGGGCATTCCATGATCTGGTGAAGCCCTGATTTTCTAAATGAAGCACTTCTTCAGTCTTCAGAACTGAGTTTCACAAATTCACACCATGATATCTAGCCTCCCCTCTCATCATTCCCACCCCTCCTATTGCCTTGTTTGTTTTTTTGCTTCATTCAACGGGATGAGGGCATCATTGGTTAGGTCAGCATTTATTGTTTATCCCTTATTGCCCAGAGTACAGCTAAGTGACAACCACAGTGCTGAGAGTCTGGAGTCATATGTAGGCCAGACCAGGTAAGGATGGCAGTTTCCTTCTCCAAAGGGCATTAGTGAATCAGATAGGTTTTCCTGGCAGTTGACAATGGCTTCATGGTCATCATTAGAATCCTAATTCCAACTTTTTGTTGACTTCAAATTCTACCATCTGCCATGGTGGGATTTGTATACAGCTCCCCAGAACATTACCTCGATCTTTGGCTTAGCAGTTCAGTGATAATATCACTAGGCCATGGTCTCCGTTTTGCTCTCTGCAGAGCTGACCCATTTTCTGACTATTAACACCTACTCTTCACCCATAATCGCTTCTCTATGACCATTTGCTATCCTTTTCCTTCAGTTCTGGGCAGTTTTCCCATCTGTTCCACTTGGTTCACCTCCCTTTCTCAGCAGCATAATAAATCCATCACATTTCCAGCCCCCTTCTGCGCAGATTGTATTGGACTAGAAACATTAACTGTGTTTCTTTCTCCATTGCTGCTCCCAGACCTATTGAGTTTCTCTAGCACACTCTATCTGCATCCCTGAGTATTTGCCACAATTTCTGATTTTCCATCTCCTGCTACAAGTTATCTGCTGCCAGAACTCTCTCTGATGTCTTTAAGTTCTAGAGACAATTACACTGATTTGGTCCACTGGCCAGTGTCCCATCTTCAACTGTCCATGGAGATTCATTCATCCAAAACTCTCAATCACTCCAAATCCCATTCATCTTTTGCCCATTGATGCACAATGGCACTCAGTCGACAACTCCACAGAATAAAAACCAGAGAATCCCAACAGTATGGAAGCACACCATCTGGTCCATCAAGCCCATGCAACCCTCCAAAGACTATCCCACCCTATCCCTGTAACACTGCATTTCCCATGGACATCCCTGGACACTATGGGCAATTTAGCATGGCCAATCCACCTAATTTGCAAACCTTGCGATAATGGAAGGAAACCGGAGCTCCCGGAGAAAACCCACAGGGAGAATGTGCAAACTTCACAGTTGCCCAGTGGTGCTAACCACTGAGCCACCCCTCATGTATAGAGATCTTGGCCTTGCTTTCAAGCCCCTTTGAAACTTCCTCCAGTCTATAAATGTGTGACAGCACCGTGCCCTCCAATTCTGACATCTTTTTAGGTTTTAAATTGCTCCGCCGTTGGTGGCTATGTCGTCAGCTGCCTGGGCCCTAAGTTCTGAATTCCCTCCCGAAAACTCATTCCCAGCTTTAAAGGCAATTTATGTTGAACCTTACCTCTTTGATCAAACTTTCCCTGGTACCTCAAGGACTGCTGTTGTCCAAGATTCAGAGTGAGGTTTGCCCATCTCTGCAGCAAACTGAAGTCAATGCTCCATCCATTCTGCTCGATTAAATCAATACCTAAAGGGCACGAACTAAAAGGGCTAACTGCTGCTCCACCACTATGTTCATCTCCATGTTGCTTGTGGGATCCTGCTGTGTGAAAAATAGCTGCCATGTTGACCCACAGTAACAGCACATTATAATGCTTAACCTACAACCTGAGAAACTGGGTCTTTCCCAACACAACTAAAGGAATGAGGCAGCAGTAAAATGTAAATTTGTTGTAATTTCTTTTTAAAACTTGTAACAGTAATGTTAACAAAAAAATAATCTTTTAAAAAAGTTATACAAAAAAGGGACCTTAAATCAGTAATAGCTACAAATCTCATGACAATACATTCTTAAACCGTATGCATAGAGTCTGCTTTTTCCATGATGCACATTCTTTCCGATAGTTCCATCACTACACTTTCAGCACAGCTGGAGGGACTTACGACGGGAATGAGACATGAACCTGGCTGGTGTGGTGACCCCTGCGGATTTCACTTGGAACCTCAGTGCTTTGCAGCCATCAAGGAAGGCGTGCAGTGATCAGGGCTGGTATCTTGGCCTCTGCTCCTCTGGTCCATGGCCATGGGCGAGGCTGGGGGGAAGAGGCCAAGACGCTTTTCCACAAACCAGCCAGCCAGAGATCAAACTGCCTTTGGGGCTAAAGATGGAAGGCTGCAGAGCCACCAGTATCCACCATTCTCTCCCCTCCCCCCTCAACATCATCAGTGTCAGTGCCTGATGGGGCAAACTAGAGACTTCAAGAGGAAATCCCTTTAACCAAGACTCGCCCCAACAGGACAATCATTCCAGCAAGGGCCTTCTGCACAAGGCACTGCCAAAGGTCGACAGCCGAAGATGGTAGCAAACACCAGAGAGGTCAGTGTTCGGGTGGCATTAGCTACGTGATGTTGGTGGCCGGAGGTTTGGGATTGGATTGACCCTGGGGTAGGTCACCTCCCCATCGAGTATACCACCCCTATCCCACCACCTCAGGAACAGAGAGCTGCACATACTAAGTACCAGATGCTGAACTGAATACAGAATGTGTGGCTGGAACTGCAGCTTGTCAGCAGCAGTATGTACCAGGGTAATGCCCAACAAACTGGGAGGATAGACCACAGGCTTTTAAAGGAGAGGCCTCGATTTCATTTTTTAAAAAAGCCCAAACACTCCCTACATTTCCCCTCACTGGGCAAGGTGCAGAGGCAATCAAAGCTGTAGCCCGCTCTCTGCTCCTGGTCTTTCACTGGAATACTCCAGTTACCTCCCTCAGACAGCCAAGACCTGTGCAATATAGCTGCTTGGGGAAAGTGCTGACAACTGACAACACTCACTGCGTCAAAGCCCAACCATACAATCACATCTCTCCCACACACACCCACCTTCCACCACGGACAGCGAGACCCTGATCAAACCTACACACACACACCTTTCACCACGGACAGCAACACCCTGATCAAACAGTACCCCCGCCCCCCTTTCAGCACAGCTGGAGGGACTTACGACGGGAATGAGACATGAACCTGGCTGGTGTGGTGACCCCTGCGGATTTCACTTGGAACCTCAGTGCTTTGCAGCCATCAAGGAAGGCGTGCAGTGATCAGGGCTGGTATCTTGGCCTCTGCTCCTCTGGTCCATGGCCATGGGCGAGGCTGGGGGGAAGAGGCCAAGACGCTTTTCCACAAACCAGCCAGCCAGAGATCAAACTGCCTTTGGGGCTAAAGATGGAAGGCTGCAGAGCCACCAGTATCCACCATTCTCTCCCCTCCCCCCTCAACATCATCAGTGTCAGTGCCTGATGGGGCAAACTAGAGACTTCAAGAGGAAATCCCTTTAACCAAGACTCGCCCCAACAGGACAATCATTCCAGCAAGGGCCTTCTGCACAAGGCACTGCCAAAGGTCGACAGCCGAAGATGGTAGCAAACACCAGAGAGGTCAGTGTTCGGGTGGCATTAGCTACGTGATGTTGGTGGCCGGAGGTTTGGGATTGGATTGACCCTGGGGTAGGTCACCTCCCCATCGAGTATACCACCCCTATCCCACCACCTCAGGAACAGAGAGCTGCACATACTAAGTACCAGATGCTGAACTGAATACAGAATGTGTGGCTGGAACTGCAGCTTGTCAGCAGCAGTATGTACCAGGGTAATGCCCAACAAACTGGGAGGATAGACCACAGGCTTTTAAAGGAGAGGCCTCGATTTCATTTTTTAAAAAAGCCCAAACACTCCCTACATTTCCCCTCACTGGGCAAGGTGCAGAGGCAATCAAAGCTGTAGCCCGCTCTCTGCTCCTGGTCTTTCACTGGAATACTCCAGTTACCTCCCTCAGACAGCCAAGACCTGTGCAATATAGCTGCTTGGGGAAAGTGCTGACAACTGACAACACTCACTGCGTCAAAGCCCAACCATACAATCACATCTCTCCCACACACACCCACCTTCCACCACGGACAGCGAGACCCTGATCAAACCTACACACACACACCTTTCACCACGGACAGCAACACCCTGATCAAACAGTACCCCCGCCCCCAAACCTACACACACACACATACACCTTCCACCACGGACAGCAACACCCTGATCAAACAGCATCCCCACTCCCAAACCTGTTCGTACACACACACACACAGCTTCCAACAAGTTTGGTGACATACTGCTATGATGCTGGTACTTTGTTAAATATGTGAGAAATGAAACACTTGGCAATATCTTTGTACCCCACAAAGAATCTGCACTAAGTGAAGATCTGCACATGCGGACAGCACATCTCAACCTCCAGACCTCTCCCCCACCAGTACTGTACCCCAGTATTACAGTTGAAAAATGTGGTGCTGGAAAAACGCAGCAGGCCAGGCAGCATCCGAGGAGGAGAATCGACGTTTCGGGCATAAGCCCTTCTTCAGGAATGAGGCTGGTGTGCCAAGCGGGCTGAGATAAAAGGTAGGGGGGAGGGAATTTGGGGGAAGGGCACTGGGAATACGATACCCATTCCTGAAGAAGGGCTTATGTCCGAAATGTCGATTCTCCTGTTCCTCAGATGCTGTCTGGCCTGCTGTCCAGCACCACTAATCCAGAATCTGGTGTCCAGCATCTGCAGTCATTGTTTTTACCTTATACAGTGACCGACCTGTCCCCACCAGTACTGTACTGAAAATGTGTTGCTGGAAAAGCACAGCAGGTCAGGCAGCATCCAGGGAACAGGAGAAATGACGTTTCGGCCATAAGCCCTTCTTCAGGAATGGGTATCGTATTCCTGAAGAAGGGCTTATGCCCGAAACGTCGATTCTCCTGTTCCCTGGATGCTGCCTGACCTGCTGCGCTTTTCCAGCAACACATTTTCAGCTCTGATCTCCAGCATCTGCAGACCTCACTTTCTCCACCAGTACTGTACCCCAGTGTTATACAGTGACAGACCTGTCCCCACCAGTACTGTACCCCAGTGTTATACAGTGACAGACCTGTCCCCACCAGTACTGTACCCCAGTGTTATACAGAGACAGACCAGTCCCCACCAGTACTGTACCCCAGAGTTATAGTGACAGACCTGTCCCAACAGTACTGTACCCCAGTTATACAGCAACATACCTGTCCCCACCAGTACTGTACCCCAGAGTTATACAGTGACAGACCTGTCCCCAACATTACTGTACCCCAGAGCTATACAGGGACTGACCTGTCCCCACCAGTACTGTACCCTAGTGTTATACAGTGACAGACCTGTCCCCACCAGTACTGTACCCCAGTTATACAGCAACATACCTGTCCCCACCAGTACTGTACCCCAGTGTTATACACAGACCTGTCCCCACCAGTACTGTACCCCAGAGTTATACAGGGACTGACCTGTCCCCACCAGTACTGTACCCCAGTGTTATACAGTGACAGACCTGTCCTCAGTGGAAGACTGGACTGTATTGGGGTTTTGATGCACTGTCCATTCAGCTGAGATGCTGCACTGAGAACTATGTCACTGTACAGTTGACAGTCAGATGACACAATCTGTGCAGAAGGTGCAAAGAGACAGAATTCAATCCTAGACTAAACACACTGTCCTAAACTCCCCAGTACCATGACCCCCTCTGGCGTGCAGGGATCGAGTGGGAAGATCGCAGGAGGGGGAAAGCTGGTTTCAGTCAGAGTTACAATTGCCATTGCTATACACAGTGTAGAGAAAGAAAAAGCTGACTGTATCGATGAGAGTGATGGAGTGCTGCTGAAGGAACATGCACAGCCTTGGCTGGGAAAGCCTGTTGGGTTCACACTGACTCACTGGGGATCAGTTGTCCTTGTTAGATCCTGTATTGTCTGGGTTAATTGTGCAGAATGAATCCAGTGAGCTGTGGTGAGCGTGTCTGATTGAGCCTTGCCTCGAGTTAAGCTGGTGCTCCTGCAGCGTACACACAGCACACAGAGGACAGTGTTCCTTTACCATCAGTCTTACTACGACAGACAGCCGGCCAATGAGAGGTAGTGCAATGCTGGCCACAGAGCAGGGCCCATCAGCCTCTCATGTTCCGGGTACGGCCTCTCCCTGTCACTCACTTCCCTCCCTCTCAGTCTCCTCCATAAACATCATAGAATCTGCTTCCTGCAGTATCTGTACTCACCCTCCCTCCCCCACCCTTCCCACAAGTGCCTGGCTTTCTTTAAATCATTTGATATATTTCTTCTTTTTGTAAAATAGGTAATTATTCACAAATATCCTTCTTTTTAAAAACAAAGAGAAATGGAAACCCATGAGGGTCTCTCTCACTCTCTCTACTCTTTAAAGGTTAGGTGGTCATTTCACATCTACAGACCACAAGCTTAATACACAGTATTTACATTTTGTGTGTGTCCGTGTGTGTGTCCGTGTGTGTGTCCGTGTGTGTGTGTGCACACATCTGTGCTCATGTACTCATCTGTGTGTGTGTGTGTGTGTGTCTGTGTGGTGTGTGTGCACACGTGTTTGTGCTCATGTACTCGTCTGTGTGTGTGTTTTCCAAATCTCATAACAACCCCTCTCCCCATCAGTGATGGGGGTCAGCTACAGGCACCCTGGGGTCAGGCAGCTCGCTGTACAGCGTGAAGCTGGGACTAATCCGTGCACAGTGACAATGGGATGAGATCCAAAGCTCTGGTGCCCCAGCTTGTCAGGCTCCCCACAGAGGGCCGTTACTTCAGTCTGCATGGCTCCCAGTGCCCGCGGCCACATGACCTCCACATAGTCATTCACCTACCCCCCCCCCCACCAAGCTGGGCACCAAGCTGGGGGGGGGGGAGTGAGGGAGCAGGTTCCTCCCTACTGCACCTTCCCCCATCAGTCTCTCCCATTGCCCCCGCTATCACAGACGCTCATTTCGAAACGAATCCTCCACCGTGGGGTCCGACAGGAGGGTGAGGTTGGGGTCGCTGAGCATGCTCAGTCCATCCAGAGTCAGGGGCTCCACCTTGAGCTCGTCATCCAAAGGGTATTGGGAATCCACTTCGAAGCCGGGCACACCAGCCAGAGCACTGGTGATCTCCTTCGAGAAATCAGGAGGGGAGTCACCTGGGACAAGGGCAAAGAGACATCAGCAAACCACAGCACAACAACATATACTGCCCAATGAAGCAATGAATAGGAAACAAACACAGCGGGCACAGTCGAACAGGCAGAGTCAGTGTGTGAGGCAGTGGGCACAGTCCGACAGGCAGAGTCAGTGTGTGTGAGGCAGTGGGCACAGTCGGACAGGCAGAGTCAGTGTGTGAGGCAGTGGGCACAGTCGGACAGGCAGGGTCGGTGTGTGAGGCAGTGCGCACAGTCGGACAGGCAGGGTGTGTGAGGCAGTGCGCACAGTCGGACAGGCAGGGTCGGTGTGTGTGAGGCAGTGCGCACAGTCAGACAGGCAGGGTCGGTGTGTGTGAGGCAGTGCGCACAGTTGGACAGGCAGGGTCGGTGTGTGTGAGGCAGTGCGCACAGTCGGACAGGCAGGGTCGGTGTGTGTGAGGCAGTGCGCACAGTTGGACAGGCAGAGTCAGTGTGTGTGTGGCAGTGGGCACAGTCGGACAGGCATGGTCAGTGTGAGGCTGTGGGCACAGTCGGACAGACAGGGTCAGTGTGTGTGTGGCAGTGGGCACAGTCGGACAGGCATGGTCAGTGTGAGGCTGTGGGCACTGTCGGACAGACAGATTCAGTGTGTGAGAGGCAGTGGGCTTAGTCGGACAGGCAGAGTCAGTATGTGTGAGGCAGTGGGCTCAGTTGGACAAGCAGAGTCAGTGTAAGTGAGGCAGTGGGCACAGTCGGACAGGCAGAGTCAGTATGCGTGAGGCAGTGGGCTCAGCCGGACAGGCAGAGTTAGTGTGTGTGAGGCAGTGGGCGCAGTCGGTCAGGCAGAGTCAGTGTGTGAGAGGCAGTGGGCAAGAGGCAGTGGGCTCAGTCAGACAGGCAGAGGGCACAGTCGGACAGGCAGAGTCAGGGTGAGGCAGTGGGCTTAGTCGGACAGGCAGAGTCAGTGTGTGTGAGGCAGTGGGCACAGTCGGACAGGCAGAGTCAGTGTGTGTGAGGCAGTGGGCACAGTCGGACAGGTAGAGTCAGTGTGTGTGAGGCAGTGGGCACAGTCGGACAGGCAGAGTCAGTGTGTGTGAGGCAGTGGGCACAGTCGGACAGGCAGAGTCAATGTGTGTGAGGCAGTGGGTAGGGAATAACTGAACAGATGATAAAGCACTGTCCCTGAACTCAACTCCACCCTCAATGGATTCAAAACTTCAAAGAAGCAGGGCAAAGAACAACAGGGGAAGGTCAACGCTCAGTCAGTGCGGAGCAGAGGGAAGGATAGTTTGGCCCCAGGGTTAGACTCTCTGACAGTGAGGAGCTGACAGCTGGTGGGGGAAAGGGTGAAAGAGAGGGTGGCACATGCCTCACTTGCTCCAGCAGTGCGTAATAATATCCTTGAAGAAAGCTGATTCTAAAATATCAGGCTGTGAGAAAGAGACTTAGGTTTCGCTCTATGTGGGAAGACCAAGGTCCAGGGCTACCTGTGAGAATGATATCAGGGATTGTGGCCATTTGATTGGAGGGGTACATGTTCTGCTTGTTCAGAAGCTGTGAATCCTGCAGGCTCTCGTTGCGGTCTACCAGGCCCACCATCGCTGCCTGTTGGAAACTGCTGCTCCCAGTGTTTCCACACAACGTGTTCATGTTCAATGGCACGTGAGCAACCAACCTGTCCGTGCTGCACGACCCAAGCTACAGGAGAGAGACAGAGAGAGGGAGAAAAAGGAAAATGGTTCAATACACAGTGCCTTCCCAGTCAGTGAGGCTGCTTCAGTCTGTACACACACATGGTCAAATTCAGATACAGCAGTTATCACAAAACCAACATGCTGCCCAGTCACCCTCACACACCCGGTTACGGGTCACCCTCGCACACCCGGGTACGGGTCACCCTCGCACACCCGGGTACGGGTCACCCTGTCACCCTCACACACCTGGGTACGGGTCACCCTCACACACCCGGGTACAGGTCACCCTCGCACACCCGGGTACGGGTCACGCTCATACACCCGGGTACGGGTCACCCTGTCACCCTCACACACCCGGGTACGGGTCACCCTCGCACACCCGGGTACGGGTCACCCTCGCACACCCGGGTACAGGTCACCCTGTCACCCTCACACACCCGGGTACAGGTCACCCTCTCACACCCGGGTACGGGTCACCCTGTCACCCTCACACACCCGGGTACGGGTCACCCTCACACACCTGGGTATGGGTCACCCTCACACACCCGGGTACGGGTCACCCTCACACACCCGGGTACGGGTCACCCTGTCACCCTCACACACCCGGGTACGGGTCACCCTGTCACCCTCACACACCCGGGTACGGGTCACCCTGTCACACCCGGGTACGGGTCACCCTGTCACCCTCACACACCTGGGTACGGGTCACACTCGCACACCCGGGTACAGATCACCCTCACACACCCGGGTACGGGTCACCCTGTCACCCTCACACACCCGGGTACGGGTCACCCAGTCACCCTCACACACCCGGGTACAGGTCACCCTGTCACCCTCACACAGCCGGGTACGGGTCACCCTGTCACCCTCACACACCCGGGTACAGGTCACCCTGTCACCCTCGCACACCCGGGTACAGGTCACCCTGTCACCCTCACACACCCGGGTACGGGTCACCGAGTCACCCTCACACACCCGGGTACGGGTCACCCTGTCATCCTCACACACCCGGGTACGGGTCACCCTGTCACCCTCACACACCCGGGTACAGGTCACCCAGTCACCCTCACACACCCGGGTACGGGTCACCGAGTCACCCTCACACACCCGGGTACAGGTCACCGAGTCACCCTCGCACACCCGGGTACGGGTCACCCTCACACACTCGGGTACGGGTCACCCTCTCACACCCGGGCACAGGTCACCCTGTCACCCTCACACACCCGGGTACGGGTCACCCTGTCACCCTCACACACCCGGGTACGGGTCACCCAGTCACCCTCACACACCCGGGTACGGGTCACCCTGTCACCCTCACACACCCGGGTACGGGTCACCCTGTCACCCTCACACACTCGGGTACGGGTCACCCTGTCACCCTCACACACCCGGGTACAGGTCACCCTGTCTCCCTCACACACCCGGGTACGGGTCACCCAGTCACCCTCCCACACCCGAGTACAGGTCACCCAGTCACCCTCACACACCCGAGTACAGGTCACCCTGTCACCCTCACAAACCCGGGTACGGGTCACCGAGTCACCCTCACACACCCGGGTACGGGTCACCCAGTCACCCTCACACACCCGGGTACGGGTCACCCAGTCACCCTCACACACTCGGGTACGGGTCACCCAGTCACCCTCACACACTCGGGTACGGGTCACCCAGTCACCCTCACACACTCGGGTACGGGTCACCCAGTCACCCTCACACACTCGGGTACGGGTCACCCAGTCACCCTCACACACTCGGGTACGGGTCACCCAGTCACCCTCACACACTCGGGTACGGGTCACCCAGTCACCCTCACACACTCGGGTACGGGTCACCCAGTCACCCTCACACACTCGGGTACGGGTCACCCAGTCACCCTCACACACTCGGGTACGGGTCACCCAGTCACCCTCACACACTCGGGTACGGGTCACCCAGTCACCCTCACACACTCGGGTACGGGTCACCCAGTCACCCTCACACACTCGGGTACGGGTCACCCAGTCACCCTCCCACACCCGGGTACAGGTCACCCAGTCACCCTCACACACCCGGGTACGGGTCACCCTGTCACCCTCACACACCCGGGTATCGGTTACCACAAGAGTGATAGAAGCAGCAGGGTGTTGAAAGGTGAAGGAGAGTTGAAGGTTTTTGGGACCAGTAGAGGGTGGACTGGGTTGGAGAGACAGAAAGTAGAGCATGGCAGGACTGCAGAGAGGGATTGAGAGTAAAGATCAGGTTCTGTGCTGGTGAAGGGGGCGGGGAATGCAGGTGAAGGCCACACTCACCTGGTGAGACAGGCCACCTGTGGGCTGGTTTGAGAGCTGCTGCTCAAAATAAGCATCTTCAAAGAACTTATTCAGCAGTGAAGTCCGCTGTGAGGGAAGAGAAAATTGGAGTGTGAACATCTTTGACTGACAGTGCAGACACAGCACCTAAAGTTCAGCACTCCTAGCTTTGCTGCACAATGTAATCTGCACACAGTTGCCAATATGATTCAGGCCCAACCTGACCCTCTCTGTGTTCCCATTCACAACCCGGTCACCCACTCCTGAAGCTCTGACCTGCCCAAGCTGCTCTCACTCCATAGTGGAACCTCAAAAGACAGTGCCAGCGATCAGGATCCGACACAGCAGTAACTTACCATGGAATCTGTCAGACTGCCCTTCCAGCCTCCTCCACCATCTAGTATGATCAGACGGTTTTATTTCCATGTATTTTCCTGTCCCGTCTCCTTTGGAGACCAAAGCCCCCCCTTTACATTCCCAACCATGTGGAAGGAAATAGGCTAATGGCATTAATCACCAACTATTAATCCAGAAACTCAGCTATTAATCTGGGAACCTGGGTTCAAATCCTGCCCTGGTCAATGGTGGAATTTAATCTCAGTAATGATCAGGAATTAAGAATCCACTGATGACCATGAATCCATTGTTGGAAACCCTACCTGATTCATTAATGTCCCTTCGGGAAGGAAATCTGCCATCTCACCTGGTCTGGCCTTCATGCGATTCCAGACCTATAGCAGTGCAGCGGACTCTCAGCTGCCCCCTGAAATGGCCCAGCAAGCACTCAGTTCAAAGACAGGCAGGAATGGGCAATAAATGCTGGCCATCCACGGCCCACAAGTGAATTGTTTAAAAATCCAATCATTCCCAGTCTTGGAGTGAAGACATTTGTCCTGACCCAAGTCAGAAGTTGCCTTGATCGTGTGTGTGTTCACTCACATGCTAGGTTCCCCAACTGTGTGTGTGTGTGTGCGCGCGCGTGTGTGCATGCGCGTGTGCGTGTGCACGCATGCATGTGTGCACGGGCGAGTGTGTGCATGCGCATGTGCACGCGTGCATGTGTGCACGGGCGAGTGTGTGCATGTGCGTGTGCACGCGTGCATGTGTGCACGGGCGTGCGGGTGCAAACTCATTGAAATATCTCTGTACTCAAGTTAAGAGGAGAAATGGCTAACATACTGATTCCCTCATCAGAGTACAACCCTCTCACTAAAGAAGCAATGCTCCCTGTCTGGTCTCCTTCCTTCGAGGTGGGCACGGAAACTGTACACAGTATTCCCAGTGAGGTCTCACCAAAAACCAGCGCTGTTACAGCATGGAGATGGCCCTTCGGTCTACTGAGTCCATGCTGCCCCTCTTTAGTACAATCCAGTCAGCCCCATCCCTGCACTGCAAGGTTCGGTTCCCTCAGGTTACCATTCATCACCTTTACTTCCAGCTCCCACAAGGAGAGGCCAACACTTGGCAGCTTTTTCATCTGGTTCTCATCAGAATGCTTTGCAAGAATACCAATTCAAAGGGATGGCCAGATTTTATACTGTGTGAGGAAACTGTGCTGATCGGTTGGCAAGTGGATTTAGATTGGTAAAAGCGTTGCCATGGAGAGTGTACACATTCATGATGACTGACAGTTAACTGCTAGATTTTATTTGAATTTTAATCCCAGCATGGTTGACTCTGATTGGTTAGGTCCAATGCTCCCCCTAATTATCCACTTCACCCCACTGCCCTGTGAATTAATATGTACAGCTTCAAATACATGGAACTGCACCACATTACTCGCCTGACGGACAGTTCTACAATGCAATCCTCCACATATTTGGGATTACCCAGCAAATGGTGGTCAATTGCAGAATCTCAAATAATGTTAGGAATTGCAAGCAGGGCTGGGTTGGGTTTGATTAGCACCTTGGCAAAAGTGAGGACTGCAGATGCTGGAGATCACAGGCAAGATTAGAGTGGTGCTGAAAAAGCACAGCAGGTCAGGCAGCATCTGAGGAGCAGGAACATCGAGGTTTCAGGCAAAAGCCACATCAGAAGGGCTTTTACCCGAAACGGTGATGTTCCTGCTCCTCGGATGCTGCCTGACCTGCTGTGCTTTTTCAGCACCACTCTAATCTTGACTGTGATTAGCATCTTGCTTGTTCTGAACAGTCTAAGTGACATGTTTGACGTGATCCACAGGCCTTTGGAATATACGGCCCAAGTCCTTGGCAACATACTAGCACTGAAATTCACATACCACGTTTCTCACCTGTGTGATTGGCAGACAGCCTTTTATAGCTTGATGGTAGCGTCCTCTCAGTGGGGAACACCACTTGTGCTGCTACTACTTAGCTCAAGTATCTAACAGGGAGATTTACCCATTACTCAAACCTTTTTGATACCTTTCTGAGTAATCGGAGACAGACTGGGCCCTTGTCTGGGTAATCGGAGACAGACCGGGCCCTTTCCAGGGTAATCGGAGACAGACCGGACCCTTTTCTGGGTAATCGGAGACAGACCGGGCCCTTTTCTGGGTAATCGGAGACAGATCGGGCCCTTTTCTGGGTAATCGGAGACAGACCAGACCCTTTTCTGGGTAATCGGAGACAGACCAGACCCTTTTCTGGGTAATCATGGACAGATCGGGCCCTTTTCTGGGTAATCGGAGACAGACCGGGCCCTTTTCTGGGTAATCGGGAGACAGACCGTGCCCTTTTCTGGGTAATCGGACACAGACCGGGCCCTTTCCAGGGTCATCGGAGACAGACCGGGCCCTTTTCTGGGTAATCGGAGACAGATCGGGCCCTTTTCTGGGTAATCGGAGACAGACCGGGCCCTTTTCTGAGTAATCGGAGACAGACCGGGCCCTTTCCAGGGTAATCGGAGACAGACCGGGCCCTTTCCAGGGTAATCGGAGACAGACCGGGCCCTTTTCTGGGTAATCGGAGACAGACCGGGCCCTTTTCTGTGTAATCGGAGACAGACCGGGCCCATTTCTGGGTAATCGGAGACAGACCAGACCCTTTTCTGTGTAATCAGAAATAGGCCAGGTTCTTCTCTGGAACAAGATGACCATAGGGTCATCTGTGAGTCTGTGTGATAACATGGTGAGAAATGACAGTAGCTATTAATCTGAGGTCGAAATGGCACACAAATGGCTTGGGCCCTATTTGCCAGGTTCCTGTCGCCTTTTAGTGTACACCATGAATGTATCATCTCCAGGTTGCAAATATGCAAGTGCTAAGAGCTTGGGCAACATTCCATCAAAGTCACCTTTCCTCACCAAATCGAACATAGGGGTTGGTAAGAGCTGCGTCTAGTTGGGACCTCATCTCTTTGGGCATGCTCCAAACCATATCTCTAACCGTCAGCTCAACCATACGAGTTGGTGACTTTGTAATTTCTACAAATATGGATTCACAGTACGGAGGTGGGTGACATCATCGCGCTACAGTGCCGCAGGGCAGAGAGCAGTGGCCTCTCAGAACGGTACACTGACGAATGGGCTTGCATTGTCAAATGCGCTGCCCATTGATAGCTAACTCCTGTACAGTCATGGCATATCCTTGACCGTGCAAGTGCAGCCGTACACCCAGACATTTGGGCTGCTCACCTTGTGTGGAGCTGGAAATGTGTTGCAGGAACAGCACAGCAGGTCAGGCAGCATCCAGGGAACAGGAAAATCGACGTTTGGGGTATAAGCCCTTCTACAGGCTTATGCCCGAAATGTCGATTCTCCTGTTCCCTGGGTGCTGCCTGACCTGCTGCGCTGTTCCTGCAACACATTTTCAGCTCTGACCTCCAGCATCTGCAGACCTCACTTTCTCCTCACCTTGTGCGGAGCCAGTCATACAGAGGATAGGGCAGGGGAGTAAAGGCACATGAGATGGCAGCTCACACATACATATACACAGTGTCGAGAACCCACCATGTCAACCGCCTGACAACTGGATCTCAGCTTGTTATCCAGTAAGGTTGCCTGGTCATGCTGAGCAGCAGGTTTCAAGCCGTCAGCATATCATTGTGCTTGTTAAAATTAGGTTAGTTTAGATTACTTACAATGTGGAAACAGGCCCTTCGGACTAACTAGTCCACACTGACCCTCCAAAGAGCAACCCACCCAGACATTCCCCCACATTTACCCCCTCACCTAACACTATGAGCAATTTAGCATGGCCAATCCACCTGACCTGCACATCTTTGGACTGTGGGAGGAAACTGGAGCACGGAAACTGGAGCACCCGGAGGAAACCCACGCAGACACGGGAAGAACGTGCAAACTCCACACAGAGAGTTGCCTGAGGCGTGAACTGAACCCGGGTCTCTGGTACTGTGAGGCAGCAGTGCTCACCACTGTGCCACCGTGTCACCCATTAAGGATGTCTATTCCAGTTTCTCTCTCAGGGTCGGCTTTCACCTTGAATTTGCTTTCTTGTAAAACATCCCAAACTTATCAACGTCAATACCTTTTGTTGCTCAAGGTCCCTCAGTTTGCTAACTATTCTCCACCTCCAAACATCAGGGCCCAGTGATCAGTCCAATCAGCATCTGCTGGGTTGGTCAGCGGTGCCCACATCCCATGGCCAAATTAAACCAAACCCAAATACTCACACTGACAAGGTTGCTGTCAGACTGAACACAACGTGAGGAGGGCTCCTGCTGCTGCTGCTGCCGCTGGGGTAGGCTGGTTTTCGGAGACTGCTGGTAGCCTTGCTGCTGGGATGGTTGGGACTGTTGGTACGTCTGCTGCTGGGATAGTTGAGACTGTTTGTAGCCTGGCTGCTGGGAGAGCTGGGGCTGTTGATAATTTGGCTGCTGGGATTGAGACTGCTGGAACGTTGACTGCTGGGATTGAGTCTGCTGGTAAGTTGGCTGCTGGGATTGCGTCTGCTGGTATGTTGGCTGCTGGGATTGCGTCTGCTGGTACGTTGGCTGCTGGGATTGAGTCTGCTGGTACGTTGGCTGCTGGGATTGCTTGTAGCCTTGCTGCTGGGATTGAGTCTGCTGGTATGTCGGCTGCTGGGATTGCTGATAGCCTTGCTGCTGGGATTGATTCTGCTGGTATGTTGGCTGCTGGGATTGAGTCTGCTGGTATGCTGGCTGCTGGGATTGCTGGTAGCCTTGCTGCTGGGACTGTTGGTAAGCTTGTGGACAGTAGGAGTATGGAGGCAGTCGCTGGTCAATTGAAAGATTGCTGGTATCTAAGGGAATACCCTGCAACATGAAGCAGGAAGTTAGATCTCCTGAGAAGGTGTTCCAGCAGCAGACAAGCCACACAATGCTGCCTCCGAATTCACATCCCCAATGTACAAAGCCTCCAGTCGCCTTCCTACTCCCATGAGCCTGTCCCGCCCCACTTCTCTATGTTGGTACATGCACTGACGCCCCCCCCCACCAGTTACACAGCCACTGTGCAGCTCCATGTACCACCTGCGGCTGTGTGCCCACTGTGGCTCTGCCGCTTCACCCCCACGTTTCCAGGGCCAGGCTGAAGCCTTTGGCCCTTGCCTCTTACCTGCGTGATGGAGGAGAGGGTGGGAGACATGGTGGGTGAGAATTGCTTGCTGTGGGTCCTCCTGGAATCACCACCGGACAGGACGAGAGGGTTGAGTGGGACCCTCCTCCGAGGCGATGTGCTGATGGAGCCAGGCGGAAGTGAGCTGTTCAGCGAACCGTGCAGCGACGAGGTGCTCAGCGGAGACTGCTTGGAGGCAGCGTTGACCGCGGGCTGCAGCGGAGGGTTACCCGTCGGTGACTGAAGCGACGGGTTGCTGAGCGACGTACGAAGGGAGGAACTGCTGAGAGAGGACTGGAGGGAGGGGTTACTGAGAGAGGACTGCAGTGATGAGTTACTGAGTGACTGGGTGCTAAGTGAGGACTGCAGTGACGGGTTACTGAGCGAGGACTGCAGAGACATGTTACTCAGAGACCCCTGTAATGAAGAGGACAACCCTGGGGAACAATACAAAACAAGTCTGTATTAACATGGAGATGTATTGAAATAGCTTCACTATGTTCATCCAACAAAAACAGTTAGCCCCAGGCCTGTGGCAGTGTTACAGGCTCGGCAGCAATTATCTGCAGGCCATTCTACAAAGGAGAAAATCACAGATAAAGCCTCCGCCAGCCTCCACCCAAATACTAAGCTGCCAGTGGCTGGTGATCAGTAGGATGCCTCACTGATTCCGGCATTCCTACCACACCAGCTAAAAGGCAGCTCCTGACCCCCTTAGGTGACATGGTGGCTCAGGGGTTGGCATTGCTGCCTCACAGCAACAATGACCTGGGTTCGATACCACTCTTGGAGTTCTCCCCGTGTCTGCGTGGGTTTCCTCCGGGTGCTCCGGTTCCCTCAGGTTAGGTGGATTGACCACAGTAAATTGTCTGTAGGGTCAAAGGTTGTGCGGGGAAGGTGGATTAGTCACGGGAAATGCAGGGTTCTAGGGATCGGGCAGGGGTGTGGGTCTGAGTGGGATGCTTTTCGGTGGGTCAGTGTGGACTCAATGAGCTAAAAGGCCTGCGTCCACACTGCATGGATTGTATGAATCTTTGCGGAAGTCAGCCGAGGGCGGAGAGAAGAAGAGCTTCACCAGAGATGCACCAGGGTAGAAGGCTACTCAATCACACAGAGTCTGCAGACACGGAGACTGCTCTCCTCCGAGTAGAAAAGGTGAGGGGGAGATTTAACAGCCAACTCAGGCTGAGGAATTAAGGAGAAGTGATTTCCACTGGTGGCTGTGTGACAAGGTGCGGCTGTGTGCGAGAGAGATAACCAGGACATAGATTTAGGATAATTGGAAACAGAAACCAAGGAGGGGTGAGGAAACACACCTCACACAATGAATTGCTGTGATCCGGAACACACTGCCTGAATGTGCAGCAGGAACACGTACAGCTGGAACTTGTAAAACACAACAAAGAAGGGAAAACGGAGAGATGTTCCGTAAGTGGGGATCATTGGTGAGCTCTTTCAAAGAGCAGAGAGAGAGAGAGAGAGAGAGAGAGACAGACAGACAGACAGGGTAGAAAGAGAGAGAAAAAGAGAGAGACAGAGAGACAGAGACAGAGAGACGGAGACGGAGACAGGGACAGATGAACCTTACCCCCTGCTGACTCATAGTTGGAGGCCATTGCCAGGGACCCCCCACCGATTCCCAGGTGGGTCATGGTCGTGGTGAGGTTGCCTGTGCTGTTGCCTCCACTGATACTCGAGAAGACCGACTCCTCAGGATCGAGTGGGGTGGGCAGCGGAGATGGGAAGTGCAGGTTTGTTAGATCTGGGAGAGACCCGCCTGTGTTCAGTGCTCCAGAAACGTGGGACATGCTGCTGGCTTGCTCCGGTGATGGGAAGATGCTACAATGGAAGGTTCACAGTTAGATAGGAACACAGCCAGGAGGACATTCAGCCCCTCCAGCCTGACCAGTCTAGCTCATGGCTGAACACCTAACTCATCACCATTTTCCCCCAATTATAATCATATCCCCTAATGCCTCATCTCGAAATCTCAATGTGGAAGACAGTCACAGTTTGAGCTTACACTGCCTCTGGATAAGGGAATTGGAAAGCTCTACTCTCCTCTCAGAAAAAAATTCCTCATCTCTCACTCCGAAAGGGCTTCCTCCTCATTCTGAGACTGTGTCCTTGGTTCTAGCTCCCCCTTCAGTCCGGGCTAACTTCTTTCCAGCATTTCCTCTGTTGGGTTCTGTAAGAATGTTGTAAGCCTCCTGGAGATCCCTGCCCATTCTTCTCCACTCTGAGAATACAGGTCGGCTCTCCAAGACCCGGCCTCATCGGGTAATCCCACCGGCCTAGAGATCTGTGCAATGAACAATCACTGCATCATTCCCTGGTGATTATATCCTTCTTCAGATCAGGAGACTAAAACTGTACACAATACTCAGGTGGGTGTCTCACCCAGGCTCTGTACAACTGCAGTAAGATGTTCTTCCTCCTGTACTGAAAGCCTCTTCCAATGAGGACCAACGTGCTGTTGCCCCTCCTGTTGACTTGCTGCAGCTCCATGTTAACTTTGTGACTCAGTAACACAGTCACCCAGGTTCCTTGGAAAAGCATCAACCTTTCACAAATATCCCAATCAGGTAAAAACACAATTCTTTGCACTTCTGAGGATAACGTCACGGTTTTCCACATGATATTCCATCTGCCGAGTTCTGGTCCACTCACTCAGTCTGTCCAAATCCCCTGGAATCCTCTATACATCATCCTCAAAATCTCACTGTCCCAGCTAGATTTGTGCCAACAACAGATCAGTAAACGTTACACAGGGTCCCCATGGGCTATAGAGTGGGGAAACATGGATCTGGGTTGTGGAGGGGGAACAGTGCAGGATGGGAAGTGGGAGGGTGAAGAGAAGGGCAGGGGGATTGGCGGGGAATGGGGCGTGCAGTGTGGGTTATTGGCGGCGAATGGGAGGGGTGAAGAGCG
>NC_057760.1:2956680-2959819 GCF_004010195.1 Chiloscyllium plagiosum | reverse complement strand
AGCTGGGGCATGGTGGGGGAATGGGGTTGAGGAGCGGTGGATGGGCAGGGAATGCCAGGGCGGGGGTGGTAATTGGGGGTAAGGGTGAGGAATGATGGGAAAGGCCGCGCAGTTTACTTGCCCCTTCTTTGTGGCCCGTCTCCACAGCTCATCTTTGTGCTGGGCCGGTGGTGCCCAGCTCATGGACTCCTCCATATCTTCCAAAGGGTGAGCAGCAAACAGTGGCTGGGCTTTACTGCACGGGGGAGAGATACGCAGGGTCAGCTGCTGCAAGACGTTACCACTGCCACCTTTAAAACCCATCCGTGGGTCAGGAATGGGCAACCCTCAAGAGGCTGGATACCAGTCAGATGCCACCCCCAGGCACAACACAACAAGACAGCTCCATAGTCAATATGAAACACGGCCCTGAGTTGGGTGGAGAGGTCTCATGGCTGAGGGGCATCATTAACACCCTAACTGAGGGAGGGAGGAGAGAGGGGGATCCCCATCCCCCCCCTGAGAGGTCTCATGGCTGAGGGGCATCATTAACACCCTAACTGAGGGAGGGAGGAGAGAGGGGGATCCCCATCCCCCCCTGTCCAATGTGGGTATGGGACGGTATGGTATGCCCACTGTGCTGCCATTCCACACTGACAGGCCTATCGCTACCACAACCCCATCCCACCCCGCCCCTGCCCACCTGATTATCCACACACCTCCCCCCCCCATTCTGCCTAGCCATGCCCGAGACTGTGCCCTGCACCCCTGCTGTGTGGGCTGTGAGGGGGTCCCTGGGGTTAACAGGGAAGACAGTCACTGGGAAAATAGCACAAATCCCTTGGGAAAGCTTTGGAGAGTTTGTTTTCAGAGGGCCATGTGTCCCTGGGGTAACAGGAGGGAAAGGGACCAAGGCAAAGCAGCACAAAGCTCACGCTGCAAGGAGTTAGCACCTCTCCGATATCCACAACGATACAGATTGCCTGGGGAAAAGACAAATTCCCCGTCAGGATGCTGCTCAACCTCAGTATTCACGAGAAAAACACTGAGTCCTTCCCATAATATCCCTATCCAACGTTCCCAAGACAGGGACAGTACGGGGTGAGAAGCTGGTTAGACACTCACAGAGATGTACAGCATAGAAACAGAGTTTTCAGTCCAATGCATCCAAACTTGTCCATGCTGACCAGAAATCCTGAACTAATCTAGTCGCATTTGGCCGATATCCCCCAAACCCTTCCTATTCATATACCCATCCAGCTGCCTTTTAAATGCTGTAATTAGACCAGTCTCCACCACTTCCTCTGGCAGCTCATTCCATACACGTAAAACCCTCTGTGTGCCCTTAATTCCCCTTTAAATCTTTCCCTTTTCACCTTAAACCTATGCCCTCTAGTCATGGACTCCCCCACCCTGGGGAAAAGACTTCGTCTATTTACCTGATCCAGGCCCCTCATGATTTTATAAACCTCCGTACGGTCGTGAATTTAAACTTCACCAATTGTGGTGGTGGAATCTGAACACATTCCCAGAAATTGCGTGGGCCTCTGGATTGCGAGTCGAGTGAGTTAACCCCAATACAACTGTCTCAGTTATGGGCAGTTGATACATTTGCTGATATCAGAACCCATTAGGTCTGGGAATGCTGCTTTCTCCGACATAGCATAGTCCGCATTCAACACAACGGAGACTTACTTGATGCCAGGGACCTCGCAGGATCTCGGCCGTGACGTCACGCTCTGGACCTGTGCATAAGCAGAGTTCAGTCAGTGTGCTGAGCACAGCTTTAAGGTGAAAGCATCACAGTCCAGACGGCACGGTGGCACAGCAGTTAGCACTGCTACCTCACAGCGCCAGAGACCCGGGTTCAATTCCCGCCTCAGGCGACTGACTGTGTGGAGTTTGCACGTTCTCCCCGTGTCTGCGTGGGTTTCCTCCGGGGGCTCCGGTTTCCTCCCACAGTCCAAAGATGTGCAGGTCAGGTGAATTGGCCATGCCAATTGCCCGTAGTGTTAGGTAATAAGGGGTAAATGTAGGGGTATGGGTGGGTTGCGCTTCGGCGGGTCGGTGTGGACTTGTTGGGCTGAAGGGCCTGTTTCCATACTGTAATGTAATCTAAACCGTGATCACACTGAACATACTCACCTTCCTGGTATCCCAGAGACCTTTAGGGAGCAGCGTATCCTCATCGGGGAGGTTGTCATGAGGTGTCACAGAGAATGGGAAACCTGGGAAGCAAAACAGAATGAAAAGGAATTGCAGAGAGTCAGACAGGATCGTACGGAAGTGGACAACCCAAGTGAATATCCAAGCACCTCGCTCCCTACGGACCGGGACAAGGGGAGCACCTCGGTCCCTACGGACCGGGACACGGGGAGCACCTCTCTCCGTACGGACCGGGACACGGGGAGCACCTCGCTCCCTACGGACCGGGACACGCGGAGCGCCTCGCTCCGTACGGACCGGGACACGGGGAGCACCTCGCTCCCTACGGACCGGGACACGCGGAGCGCCTCGCTCCCTACGGACCGGGACACGGGGAGCACCTCTCTCCGTACGGACCGGGACAAGGGGAGCACCACACTACGTACGGACCGGGACACGGGGAACACCTCGCTCCGCACGGACCGGGACACGGGGAGCACCTCGCTCCGTACGGACCGGGACAAGGGGAGCACCACACTCCGTACGGACCGGGACAAGGGGAGCACCTCGCTCCGCACGGACCGGGACACGGGGAGCACCTCGCTCCGTACGGACAGGGACAAGGGGAGCACCACACTCCGTACGGACCGGGACACGGGGAGCACCTCGCTCCGTACGGACCGGGACAAGGGGAGCACCACACTCCGTACGGACCGGGACATGGGGAGCACCTCGCTCTGTACGGACCGGGACACGGGGAGCACCTCGCTCCGCACGGACCGGGACACGGGGAGCACCTCGCTCCCTACGGACCGGGACACGGGGAGCACCTCGCTCCGAGACACGGGGAGCACCTCGTTCTGTACGGACCGGGACACGGGGAGCACCTCGCTCCGTACGGACCGGGACACGGGGAGCACCTCGCTCCCTACGGCCCGGGACACGGGGAGCACCTCGCTCCGAGACATGGGGAGCACCTCGTTCTGTACGGACCGGGACACGGGGAGCACCTCGC
>NC_057760.1:2953021-2956180 GCF_004010195.1 Chiloscyllium plagiosum | reverse complement strand
CTATCCCCCCAAACCCTGGGCCCAGAAAGGAGCTACTCCGTGTGGAGCAGAATGTGAAAACGAGGATATGGGAAAGTGGGGGGGGCGGGGAGAGCATGAAATCTTTAGCAGACAGAAAGGAAATCTGAGCTGGTGGGGAGCAGTGAGTCCACGGATGCTGGGGTGTTGGGAAGGCAGTGTTTCTTGGAGAGAACGTGATGGCAAACTGTTTTGTAAAGCAAGTGGTCACTGCCCTGGGATGGGGAGGAGCCAGTGAGGGAGGGAGTCACACAATGGGTGACTTTATTTATTTATTTTTTTCTTTCTTTTTTTTCTTTTTTTAAAATTTTTTAACCCCCACACTACCATCTAAGTGCGGTAGTGCTTATTTTTTTCCCAGCACCCATGGTGTGCAGGTGTGAGACACAGTGAAAGACACAAAGTGCACGAATCTTTATTCAAATTCCACCACCAGGAAGATAGGAAAACACCCAGGTGGCCAGTGACAAACACTGCCCTTCACATCAAAGGGCAGTGCTGTGTGATCAAACAGTGAAGGGGAGGGTAGGGACTAAACAAAATAGAGCCACTCCCTGCGGCGCCCACCTCTCCCTGAACAACTCCAGGGTGTTGGTCGACACCGCGTACTCCTTCTCCAAGGACACCCGGGCTCTAACGTAGTGGGTGACTTTAAAAGGAAAATGGAGAAGCTCTCATTGGAAGGACGTCTACAGGGGATAGGGTGCAGGGATGGGCTGAATGGCCTCCTCCCCTGGCCATAACCTAACTCTGACATTTCCACAGAGAGAGGGCCGAATGGTGCTATATGGGGAGTGGGGGGGACTGAAGGCCAAATGTATTTGACTGGCCTCAGTGTGTTCGGTGGTGGGACAGGATAAAGGGGTAACCCTGTAGTATTCCCCATCATTGGTGTGGGGGAGGGGCAACCCCACAGGCAAAGGGGCAAAATCATCTCACAAGTAAGTTCTTAAAAATCAAAATACTGGACTGCTGCGTCATAAACCACGGGATGATATTTCAGGGTGTGTGAAATGTGCTGGGGGAAGTCAGGAACCCAGGCTGTGAAGCCACTCCCAGTCAAACAGCCTGCCATCAATCCCTGCTTGTGACACATACTTCTCCTCCTCCAGATCTCGCAGCTGCCCCAGGTAATCCTCCCGGCTCCTTCGGCCACGATGACTGATGCCTGGGCTTTTCCTGTCTGCCTGTGCTGACACGCAGCACAGTAACTGTTGCAGGGAATCACCAAACACCTCCTTGAGCAGCGAGTTCATCCTATCCACCAGGCCGACGGTCACTCACAGACAGCTGAGCAGATCCTGTGCTGCTTGAAGGAAACTCAGAGCTGCTGCACATGCACAAGGACCTGAAACCCAACAGATAGCCATCGTCAGTGTGAGGACCCCATCTCCTTCCCCTCTTCTGTACTAAAATGGCAAAAGTACTGTTTTAAAACCAAGGACTGCATGCAGTTCTGGTCACCCGACGATAGAAAGGACATTATTCAACTGGAAAGGGTGCAGGGAGGGTTTACGGGGCTGCTCCCTGGACTGTAGGGTGTGAGGTGCAAGGAGATGTTGGACAGGCGGGGACTGTGTTTTTCCCTGGAGTGTAGGGGACTGAGGGGTGACCTTATAGAGGTCTATAAAGTCACAAGAGGCATGGCTAGCTGGCAGCTTTTACCCCCTTCTAGGGGTGTTTAAAACAGGGGGAGGGGGCATAGGTTTAAGGTGAGAGGTCCACAGGGGCATGTTTTCCACACAGAGGGTGGGGAGTCTCTGTAACGGGTTGTCAGAGGTAGTGCTGCAAGTGAGTACAGTATTACCATTTAAGGACCATTTAGACAGGGGCGTGGATGGGATGGTATGGAGGGATATGGACCAAACACAGGTAAATGGAACTGGATTACTGGGAGGTATGGGCTGAAGGGCCTGTGTACATGCTGAAGGAATTGCTATACATTTGAAAACAAGTTCCTTGTGAGCTGTGTTAACACTGTTGCTTTGTTCATGCAGTGGGAGAGGAGAGGTAAGACCTGGCCACCAGGTCAGCACAGGGATTGCAGAATGGGATTTGGCCAGCAGCAAGTTACTGATTGGTTTGTGTCAGTGTTCCCAGTTGTTGTTGCCAGAAGACATCAGCATGTTCACTATCTCTCTCTGCCTTCAGTCATAGAGACATTGAGAGGTACAGACCCTTCGGTCCAACTCCTCTATGGCTGACCAGATAACCCAACCTAATGTAGTCCTATCTGCCAGCATCTCTCTAAGCTCTTTCTATTCATATACCCATCCAGATGCCTTTTCAATGTTGTAACTGTACCAGCCTCCACCACTTCCTCTGGCAGCTCATTCTGTACACATACCACCCTCTGCATGAAAAAGGTACCCCTTAGGTTTCTTTAAAATCTTTCCCCTTTCACGTTAAACTTATTCCCTCTAGCTCTTGACTCCCCTCCCCTGTGAAAAAGATCTTGCCCCTCATGATCTTATAAACATCTACAAGGTCACCCCCAAGCCTCCGATGCTCAAGGGAAAACAGGTCTCTGGATTCTGGGCAAGGGAACACCTCAGGTGTCCTGGGAGGGTTTGACGGTGGGGGGGTTGGGATCTTCACTCTGTAAAAACAATGACTGCAGATGCTGGAAATCAGATGCTGGATTAGAGTGGTGCTGGAAAAGCACAGCAGTTCAGGCAGCATCCGAGGAGCAGGAAAATCGACGTTTCGGGCAGGAGCCCTTCATCAGGAATACAGGCAGAATGCCTGAAGGGTCGTCCTGGGAGGGTTTGATGGGGGGACAGTGTAGAGAGAGCTTTACTTTGTATCTAACCCCGTGCTGTCCCTGTCCTGGGAGGGTTTGATGGTGGAGGGGTTGGGATCTTCACTCTGTATCTAACACCATGCTGTCCCTGTCCTTAGAGGGTTTGACGGTGGGGGGACAGTGTAGAGAGAGCTTTACTCTGTATCTAACCCTGTGCTGTCCCTGTCCTGGGAGGGTTTGACGGTGGGGGGTTGGGATCTTCACTCTGTAAAAACAATGACTGCAGATGCTGGAAATCAGATTCTGGATTAGAGTGGTGCTGCAAAAGCACAGCAGTTCAGGCAGCATCCGAGGAGCAGGAAAATCGACGTTTCGGGCAGGAGCCCTTCATCAGGAAT